>NW_027500765.1:0-83355 GCF_021521415.1 Bidens hawaiensis | reverse complement strand
AGCTCCCCAAGGTGATAAGCTTGGGCCTATGAAACCCTTATCCAATAGTCCCTGTAACTGATTGGATAGCTCTTGCATCTCAGATGGAGCTAATCGATAAGGCGCTCGAGCTACTGGCGCAGCTCCTGGGACTAAATCAATACGAAATTCTACTTGTCGCGGCTGCGGCAATCCGGGCAAATCTTCAGGAAAAACTTCTGGAAATTCGCGCACTACTGGTAAGTCTTCAATTCTTCGCTCATCTCCTTTCTTCTCTACTACATGCGCCAGGAAGGCGTAGCACCCCTTTCCTTAGGCATTTACGCGCCTTTAGGCACGAAATCAGTTTCGTCGCAACTCCCCTTCTTTCCCCTTGAATTACCAAGGTTTCTTTCGTTCAACAGTGGGATCCGAACCTGCTTCTCATGGCAAATAACTTCCGCGCGGTTCTCGACTAACCAATCCATACCTACCACAATGTCAAAACTTCCCAAGTCTATTGGTAACAAGTTAATATTGAACCCGTGACCTCCCATGACTATAACACATTGTTCAGTTCTTTCGTTCGCAGCATAACTGCCTACCATTGGCTAGTTCTATAGTATAAGGCGTGTCTAGCCTACTGGTTGCTAAGCCTAGGGAGTTTTTAAACTCAGCAGATATAAAACTTAGGTCAGCGCCAGTATCAAATAAGACAGATGCAAAATGGCCGTTAAGCAAAAACGTACCGGTTACCACATTCGGCTCTTCTTTAGCTTCACCCGCGCCGATCACAAAAGCTCTCCCGCGAGCTTGGTTTCCCCTTTGCGGGCAATCCCGACTGAAATGCCCTGGCTTTCCGCATGCGTAGCAGTTGTCACTGGCTCCAGCTTCTTTAGCACGGCAATTCACCGTCTTGTGCCCTGGCCTGTTACATTTGGCGCACGTGACGCTCGCGCATTCACCCTCGTGGTGAAACTTGCATTTGTTGCACCATGGGTAAGGCCCGCTGTATCCTTTCCTTGATGGCTCCGCGGCTTGGATCGCGTAAACCCTTGCGCTTTCCTGCTTCTTGAACGGTGGCTGCTTGGAGTCGGACCCTCGGTGGTGAGAGTTCCATTTCCTCTTGGAGTCAGAGGTTCGCTGCTCGTTTCCGCGCGTAGTCAACATACCCGCACGGACCGTATCCCTTGTAAGGGTGATGGCCCGCGCTACCCACGCCTCATCAAAGGTTGGAGGCACTGCGGCGTTGAGCGGAACCCTAACAACAGGAGGTAACCCAAAAATATACCTCTCGATCTTCTTTTCCTCCGTGTTTGCCATGTCTGGCACCAACTGGCAAAGCTCGTTGAACCGGTTGTTGTAGGCGTCGATATCCGTTCCTACCATGGTGTGGTTCCAGAATTCCTGCTGCAGACTCTGGATTTCTGCACGAGAGCAGAACTTTCTCATCATCATTTCCTTCAGTTCCTCCCAGGTCTTGTGAAGAGCAACTTCTCGCCCCCAAAGTCTTCACTTGAAGCTTCCACCAAGACGAAGCTGCTTCTTGGAACATGCATGTCGCGTAAAGGACCTTCTGGTTCTCACTACATCTGCTAATGGAGAGAACTGTCTCCATCTTGTCAATCCAGTTGTAGAGCCCAATGGCCCCTTCGGTACCCTTGAATGGCCAAGGCTACAGGCCATGAATGTCTTATAGGAGCATCCTTTGTCCAAGGCTCCTGAATCGGGTTCTGGGGTCTCGTTCTGACGACCCCTGACTTGATTCGGCCTTGCTGGCCTCATGTGTCGCGATCGCCTGCGCGATTATTTCCGCGAGTTCCTCGGGTGTCATGGTGATTCCCTTGGCTCTAGTTGGAGGCATTCCTCGCTTTAAAAGAGAACGAAAATATTTTAAACTTAGCGCATTTACTCTGAGCACATAATGTTCTTTATCTTTATTCACTAGACACTGTGTGACCCGTGTTCCTAAGTGTGTGTATAGTTTCTTTTGAAAATATTTTCTTTGAAAAATATTTCATGCGATTCCCCAACGGTTATAGTCTAGGTTAAAACTTCTTTTCCTAGTTCGCTATAACCAGTGCTCTGATACCAATCTGTCACACCCCGGCCCTGAGCGGCGAAAACAGCCGGGCGCGCGCGAGTGGGGATTGATAATTAAGCACGGGCCATTGCAAACATTCAAAGTAAGATTTTCATTGCGCATGAAATGTTTAATACAAATACATTACATTGTTTAAAAAATTACATAAAAACATCCAAGTATAAAAACTGTTGAAGATTTCCACGCCATATCCCCTTGCGCGGCGGGAACAACCACGCGCATCGAAGGGATAGAACTAAAATCTTCCAAAAAGCTAGTTTTAGATGTTCAGCGTGAGGTGCTCTAAGTGTGACTCCATGCGCTACCTAGTTATCTCCTGAAAGACACGTAAAACATTTGAATCAGTATAAACTGAGTGAGTTCACAAGTTTTAGTAACTTGATAAATCGTATTGCATCATAATCTTGATAAAAATCATTCTGAAACATAATTCTGATAGCATCATTAAAACACATGCTTGGTAAAACATAGTTCTATCAACACATTCTGATAAAATCGTTCCGCGGGTTACGCGCGAACATTTCTGGGAACTGTGCTCGTCTGTGTAAGTGGCGCTGCCACTACGAGCGAAACAAGTAATACCGTCCCGCGGGTTACGCGCGGACACATCTGAAAAACCGTGCTCGTCTGTGTAAGTGGCGCTGCCACTACGAGCGAATAATACCGTCCCGCGGGTTACGCGCAGACGTTGTGCCGGAAAACAAGGCGCTCGTCTGCGTAAGAGGAGCGACCTCTACGAGTGGGCGGATCAAACCAGCAGTCCCTACCCTTAGAGTTCCAATGGTAAAGTGATCACTTACTCGAATCTGGTGCACTAACATCGAAAAACCATAGATAACCGTTCGCATTGCTCATCATGAAACATAACTTAAACACATAATCGCTTGCATAGCTTGTAAGTATACCATGATAAAACATTATTTAAGTACGTGTCCCTCGCCCCGAAAACAGTTTAAAAATAGTGAAAACAGTGAAAATAGGGGCTGTGAGACTCACCTGTGGTTCTTGTTAAGGGATTAATCGAGATTCGGGTTTTCTTGGGTGTTGGCCTTTGAATTGAAGGTCTAGTAACTGGAACGGAATTGAAAATAACGGATGCTTGGGAGATGTTTAGTGCAAGTTTGCAGTTCTTAAGAGAGAAGTTTGAAGTGTGTTTGGGTGATAATTTAGGTTACATATTTATAGGCAAACTCAAGGGAACACAATCCCTTGCTTTAGGGGATTGTAATCTTTTCATATCTAGGTGTAATGATGATAAAGTATGGAAATTATTATTATTTATTTAAAAGTGGAGTAGTGGATAAAAGATTTTGATTTGATTTGGACAGGACATGCAGGTCTGTGGTTGGTGGGAGTAGGGTGGCTGACAGTTGACTTTTCATGTTACAGTGTGCTTTTTCAGGTACTTTTGTCAGTGTACAGTAAAAAGTGGAAAATCTCTGAAACACGCTACTGTTTCCTTTTGGGCGGGAGTAATCTCCTTACATCTGGAGAATAGACTAAGTGTTCTGCGCGTATCACTTGGTGCGCATAGCTTTCTGCGTGAAGGACATTTCTTTGCTGCGGGTAGGTGCGTAACCTTCTCGCAGTCAGGGACATTGAGTTTCATTTGTAGATTCTCCAGGTGGTCTTGGTATTTCAACATAGTGATCAGTTATGTTGAAGTCAATTCCATCTTGGAGCTTCAGACAAACTAGCTCTCAATGTTCCCCGCCATGCGGGGAGGTTAGTTCCCTTCCGCCACGCGCATAAACGATTTAGGATGCACCCGCCTTAGCATCATGCGGGATGGTCAACCCATTAGACAACATTAAGTTATAGAAACATAAAACCAATACACTCGCGCATGGCGCATATAACATATGCCCACGCAGGTTCTTATCATGGTGCGCTCGCGCAGGATGCTCATAACAAATACCCCGCGCCGATTCTAACATAGCGCGCTCGCGCAGGGCGCACATAACATGCCCCGCGCTGACTAATATGGCGCGCTCGCGCAGGGCGCACATAACGTGCCCGCGCTGACTAATATGGCGCGCTCGCGCAGGGCGCACATAACGTGCCCGCGCTGATTCTAACATAGCGCGCTTAATATTTACAACCACCTAATTATTAGGTTGATTACTTAGTTTATAGGATTGAGAAATTTACCGGGTGTCACAAAGATATATGCATTAATCTTAAATATTTGTAAGTATAACGTCAATGACAAAATGAGTTAAAATAAGAAAGGGAAGTAATTCACAATTTTCTTTTCAAAAAGAACAATATTTTGGGACAAAAAATAATGGTAAAATAGACGATAAAGTTGGGAGAGAAAAAGGAAAAAAAAAATTTACTACTAATCAATACCTTGTCAAAGGTATTCGCTTTGTTTGCTTCATTCTTCTTCAATCTTCCCTCTGCATTCAGCTTTTGAATGACCAAATGGTCAAAGTGCCGGTACAATCAATGACCAAAGGTTAACCAAGAAAGCACACATCAATTCACAATACAATGGACAATTAACTGACTACAAAAATAACCAAAAATTTTAAATACCATATTTTTTTGCGCATTCCAAGATGTCTTCATCAACACTTTGCTAGTCACGAATCTATAAATATTAACAACTTCGTTTTGTCTAGTCATATGCTCTGCCTAACTAAAATCACAAAATCAGTATCAAAAAGACCATTCATCATATATGCAATCTGTATATAGAAATAGAAATTATATATTTACCTCAATTTCATTAAAACCAAGGTTCATGTAATTCTGAACAAACTCTTCTTTGCTGTAAAATTTAGCCAAGTCCAGAAAGTGAAGTAAGGCCCTGCCAAAAAAAGAACAAAAAATGATCCACTAAAATCTGAGGTCTTGAAGATAATAACTTCATAGATGATATACCCCTATAATTTAAAATCATAATTCATAGATACCTTCCTTGAATTATTAGTAATGTGCAATTTAATTCGAGAATCAAACACTTCCTAACTAGCTATCATTCTAGCTTTTAGATTAACCTCCAACTGCTGCAGTTTAACCCCATCGACAGTAACCGAAATGAAATCCGCATTCAGTGACTCACTACCCTGATGTACCTTAACAAGTCAACAAATCTCACTCATACATTTAAAAAATTCTATGTTTAAGAAAAATAAGCATGTTCGTGTTTGTTCATATCCTTTCGTTTAACATTTAACAAAACAGTTGCTCATAAACGAACAAAAACAGAAATGAACATATTTGAACAAACATAAACAAACACAAATAAACGTAACCGAACAAACATAAACGAATATAAGTTAGTATCAATAAACCATCGAAGACGGCTGCAACCACAGACAAAGCCTCTGTTGACAACCCTGGTTATCTCCATTGGATCGCCAACGATATCATATTCCCCCCGCACACATAAACTAAAAGCTAAAAATACATTTCCTAATTCAAACATTACAAATTTCAACTAATAAAGCATCTGAAGAAAAATTAATCTAAAAAAGCAATTATTATCGGTAACTAATATTATTTGCAGCCGTACCAGAATAGAACTGAAGGCGTGATGGTAGGGCGGTGAACATCGGAGAATCTACTAACGTTTTTTTGCTTCATCATCTCTCAATCAAAACCCTATAAAATAAATAAACATGAAAGAACCTTGAATACGGATCTAGATCTTGATAACAACGATACACATGTTGATTGATATACGATTAAACTGTAATACGTTATGGAGATGACAGAGTAACGAGAGAGAGAGAATGATTACAGAACTGAAAAACTTGAAAAACTTCCATTAATGAATAATTTACAGAATATATATAAGGGATGACCACATTCGTTAACTTAAAAGTTAACGAATGTGTCATTCGTTACCTTAAACCATACGAATGAACTCTTCATTCGTTAATACATTTAACATATAACGAATAGCCCTCATTCGTTATCTCATTCGTTAAACTGGGTTAACGAATGAGCTTACAATTACACGAATGTGTTACATTCGTTACAGGGTAACGAATGTAACATTACATTAGAGCGAATGGCTCATTTAGCCATATTTACATTAAGACCCCTATACTTTATACTAAATACATTAATGCCCTGATAAAGACTGAGACGTACAAAACGTGTATCAACAAACTCCCCCTCGTCTCTAGCTCTTTATCATACTTTAGCGTTGAAACATCTTTGTCTTCCAATCAACGCAGCTATGAATCTTGTATGCGTAGCAGACACGAACAACCCTCTGAAATTGCATTGCAAGATCATAATCCTTTACATTAGCGAATCTGATCTGACTTGTGAATAACGCGTCGTTGTCTGACTCAGATAGATTGACCAGCCACATTGGATCAATTACACGTAACGTCTTCGTGCGTAAACCCTGGCCATAAACAATAACCGCTTCACCTATATGATTATCATAATACCAATAATTAAATGAGGTGAAAAGACTCTGAGGGAATATCTTCATCGGAACCCTCTTCATCATCTTATGCGGTTTCACTATTAAAATTAACTTCCTCCATCCTGTGCGTGCATCTATCTCGTCAATATATTTGTGTTTCGGCACCTGAGGCTGGAAGAATTTGAAACCAAAGAGGGTTTCATGCAATAACTGCCGGTAGAACCAACTAGCCCATTTATCGTCTCCACGATTAACAAACGGACGATTAGCTAAGGTTCGTAAATCCCATCGAGTCATAGATAATATATCGTATGGGCGTTTGAAATAATAAATACCGTGCTCCCACTTAACGATATATACCTTAAGATCTGAATCGTACTACCAGGCCACCATATCACCTTTAACGTCTTTAGCAGGCTTATACTTCTTCATCTGTTATGCAGATTCTCGAGCTTTCTCAACTTTCACATCTTCTCGGTCATAATATCTGAAAGTCTCGATCATCTTATTCATCTTTTCAACATTATGCTCAAACATACCATCAAAAGCACGTTTCCTCTTCTTCTCTGTAGTGGACACATAGCTCGATTCAACAGCTTTTAACTTAACTTTTTCTTCCAGTAATCGATGCTCTGCTGCATTGAAATGCTCAGTTGTAAAGAACGGAATACCCGAGTCATTGTTATTATCTGTGTAAAACTCTGGATATTCTTCAGCAGTAACATCTTCCACTTCCACTTCTTCAAAATCAGGTACATTCCCATGAGGAATACCTGTATCAGTACTATCTTCCATCTCTACATCCACATTTTTACCCAATTCCTCAATCTCATCATCATTTAGATCTAGAAGTAAGTCAATTTGTTCTTTTGTTAACGAATGATCAACAAATTCACCTTCTTCGATCTCATCAGCATTCACCATACTATAAACAATCCCATCCAATCCTACAAACAGAAGCATATTAGCCAGAATAACATCTATTGGCTTGGCTCTCGTGTAATCTTTATATGGAACAATCTGTAGATTCCTCGCTTCTGATCCACCACCAACACCAGCATCAGTCTTATTACCCGTCGACGGTGTAGAACTTCCGCCCGGTTGCTGATCTACCCCACCCCCTGCACCATCTTGGTCATCTTCATTATTTTTCAACTTCTTCAATTCATCTTCTTTGCATGTCAGTTGAAGAATAATCTCCTCTTGTTTGTCTAACCTCTCCCCCTGAGCAGTAACAAGGGCTCGAAGTTCTTTATTATCACGCTGAGCTGTAAGAAGATGTCTCAGTAAGTTTCGTTGCGCTAGCTCATGTGCAGCTCGATCTGCTTGCATTTGTGTGTGTTGTAAATGCAACAGATTCATCATATGAAACCATTGAGCGTGAGGAGCCATAAGATAAAAATTAGGATGTAATGGTTGCATAGGACCCTGAGGACGACTGAATGTCATAAAGGAATGGTCAGGCCTCGGCAACGATATAGATGTAACATGAGTAACAGGTGTAGTTGGCTGCGGTGTAGGCATTTGTGCCAATACATTATGTAATATATCTCCAAACTAAATATCAGGCCTCATAGTAGTAAGAGTTGGAGGCATTGGAGATGTAGGCATTTGCACAGGTGTTGGAGAACGAGGAAAATCTGTTATAATATTAGGAATAAGAGATCGCGGAATCTATGCACCTGGAACTAGAGATGCAGTAGAAGAAATAATAGGAGTAGAAACAGCAGGAGAAGGTACAAAAGGCTGGCTTGGTATCTCAATCCCCGAAGCCCTTCTAACTCTTTGTTTCTTGACTTTCTCCCCTTCTTCTACCATCGGTTCTTTACCTTTACGCTTACGCTTCTGTTCATAACTTAACTCAGCTTGTGGTCCTGGACCACCATCACCACCATCATCTCCACCGTCATTACCATCACCATCTTGACGTTCCGAATCGGAATCGTCATGAATCCAACGATCATTAGATGGCGCGACATAATCAACATCTGCTAAATGACCAATCAAATGTTTGAACTTAGGTCGATCTGCCAGACTCTGCCCTCTATAAGATCTCAACCGTCTCATAGTTTCTTCGTTCATGTGTTCAAGCTTCATAACATCAGCTTGATCTTTCTCCAAGTCTGGCACCAAATCGTTGATCATCATTTGCAGAAAATGAGGATACATTAAGAATTTGTGTCTGCCGGTGATATTCTCCTTCAGATGATAATAAACCAATTCAGAGAAATTGAATGGTTTATTCAGCACTAGGGCCACGAAAGCAGATTGTAACATCACCCTACACTCGTCGAAACCTCCTTTCCGACCACCCAGGCAATGTATAAGAACATGAAGCAGATACTTGTATTGTTCACACAAGTTCGCTTTGTTGTACATTGATTTACCTAAATCTCCATTATACTTTACTCGGCCGAATAATCCTCTTATCAACACTCGATCGAACTCACACCTATCATCAATAGTATCATAAAAACCCAGTGAGTCTCGAATAACTCCAACATCTATCACAACCAGCTTATTCTGAACAACTACTTCAACCTGATTTTCTGCTTCATTAAAGCTGGCAGTATTCCAGAATTCCCTAATAATCTTCTGATATACAACTGTTCGGGTAGAGATGGCCTTGTAGATTCTTGAGCGGATGAGAAAACGAATCATACCCCCAAAGATAGGAGTATCTTCAAAGTTCGGCTCTACAAATGCACATATGTTGTGACTCTTGTTCCAAGACAGTGCCATATATGTAGAAAACAATATATAAATAAAATATTCCAAAATAATCAACATATTGACGAATGACTATCACAGTCGTTAAAAACTTTAAACGAATGTGACATTCATTATACATTAAAAGAGACATTCGTTAATCATTAACCTATTCGTTAACGAATCAAGTTTAACAAATAACTCAGATTCATTAGAATCATTTAACGAATCAAATCTGATTCGTTATGAAATTCAACTATCCATTCGTTACATTAACGAATCAGATAGTTATTCATTAATCCATTAACGAATCATGTTACCTTCGTTAAAAAGATAACGAATCAGACTATTTGACTAACCCAGGAGTCAAATCATAATCATTTTTGACTAATCAAAGTCAAATCCGACGATATGCATCGAATAAACTTCTGATATTCCAAACATTCCAAACATTTTAACAAAAAAAACAGACCACACATGTTCGGAAATCAGTTACAAACAGTGATTTTTGGTCTAATGTTGATTCAATTAAGAATTTCAGTAACAGTTAATTCATCGTTGAATATTCATAGCTTTATTAAAGCAATTAACACTCAGAGACTGATGAAATTCCATGAGAATAGTATGGTTATGATCGCCATTACCTGTTGAAGCCAAAGAGATCAATCAATGAGGCTAATATGCAAGTAATGAATTCTGATGAAATTTTGGCAGAGTTTCGTTAGAGAAGACAATGTAATAGGAATTAGGCGAATGAACCGTCATTCGTCTAACCTAGGGATTATATCAAATAATTTCACACGAATCGAGGTCATTCGTTCAAAATTTGAACTAACGAATGGCCTCATTCGTTAACTTTTGAATCTCATTCGTTAAAAATTTTAACGAATCTTCTCTCATTCGTTAAATTGTTAACGAATAACTAAGTCATTCGGTAATTTTTAAGGAATAATACATTAACCATTCTTATTCGTTAAGTGTTTAAACGAATGTCTTCCATTCGTTATGCACAACGGAAACGAATGTCTTTATAACGAATAAGAAACTCATTCGTTATGTTTAAATAACAAATGGTATTACATTCGTTAAACTTTTTAACGAATCACCATGTTCCTTAGCGAATGAGACAAAATTCTCATTTTAAGGAATTAAATAATCATTAAAACCAATTAGGGTTTTAATTGCATACATTAAAATACCCGATCACCGTGGATCGGTAATACTTAACTTAAACGGATTTTTACATTAAAATCATCAATTGTTACCAATTGAAAATACGTTAAACACGATAACTTAAACTTTTGTTCCGGGGTTTAACTGTTTTTCCTTTTCTCAATGATTAATTCGCTAGCTTGGCAAATCAAAACTAAAGAAGTAAAATAAAAAGAATATAAAATCTTTTTGTATATTTTGAAAATTTTCAAGTAGCAAAGAACGAAACACAGTAAATGAAAAGCACTACATATTTTTGTGAGTTGAGCAGGGAATCATATTGACTAATAACGTCCTAGACTACACTTCAATTTTGACATCATTATGCACATAACCCAAAGATGATTGCAGATATAAATGTCCACTTTAAACTTTAGACAGATCCGTCTGTAACTTTACGATACATTTTAAGGTTCAATTAAGCACAAATCTTATGTGGAACCCACCTGTCAGACACAGTTTCATATCTCTTATACATTGAATTTCACATGTACGTTTTTCTTCTTTGAATTGATCAGCTGTGACTCATACAAAAATAACAAAAAGAAAATAAAGCAGAAAGTTAAAATTTTCCCTTAAGATCGGTATTACTACACGCAGATAAGGTTCCATTTTAACATAAAATAAAAAGATAACAAATAAGCAGAAGTTGCATAAAATCTTAACTCTCAATTCGGATAATCCCGTGTTATCGCGAGGAGAAAGTCTAAGATTTTATACGAAACACCAAGAAAATAAAGCAGAATATCCAAATCCTAACCCTCAGGTCAAATAATCTTATCGCGCAGGAGAGGATCCAAGATTTGAATAAAAATAAAGAAAAAAAAATGAAGTTGAATTTCTTTGCAAAATGAAAAATAAAATAAAGCAGAATTTTCTTCAAAAATGAATGTATGCACACACAGCAATCTTTAAAGCTTTTGATACTTAATACAGATATTAACTATGCATCAAGATGTAACACCACTAGATTTGGCAAGCATTTAGATTTATATCTTTTCAGCACTTATACGAGCTGTTAAGCCTATCATACACATCATACAATTGATCTTACGGCACTTTTTAGTCTAGTTTATTCATGTGTTAGGTTCGCTAATTCAATGTACTATCATTTTCCCTTTTTGCTTCAAAACTCAATTTTGAAGAGCATTTTTCAATGTTTTTGGATTTTTCAATATTTGAATGTTTTTGGATTTTATAGAATTTTTCTTTACAAACGAAACCACACTATTTTTGTATTTTTCTATTTTCTCCCCCTAAAAACAGTAAAAAATGAAATAACAAACAAAACAAAAAAAATGATCTAACCAAGCTTTTGAATTTCTGTGAAAGATTTTAAACCATTTATACCAAGCAAGTATTGAAAACGCGTTTTGTCAAAAGCTTTAGTATAAAGGTCAGCCTTTTGAAAATCCGTATGAATTTTATCAATTGATATTAATTTCTTTTCATAACAATCACGAATAAAGTGATAACGGATTTCAATATGTTTTGTTTTTGAATGTTAAACCGGATTTTTGGTGATAGAAATTGCAGCAGAATTATCAATAAAAATAGGAGTAGTAAGAAACTTCAAACCGTAATCCCGCAAATGTTGCTGGATCCAGAGAACCTGTGAACAGCAACTCGAGGCCGCCACATACGCCGCTTCGGCTGTTGAAGTTGAGACCGTTGTCTGCTTCTTACACTGCCAGGAAACAAGCCGGTTTCCTAAGAATTAACATCCGGCCGTTGTCGATTTGAAATTGATCTTGCAACCTCCATAGTCCGAGTCAGTAAAGGCGGTGAGATCAAAGTTGTCGTCTTTGGGGTACCATAACCCGATGTCTGGAGTTCCCCGCAGATAATGTAAGATACGCCTTACTGCTGCCAGGTGAGTCACTCGGGGACTCGATTGATACCTAGCACACAAACAGACAGCAAACATAATGTCCGGTCGAGAGGCAGTCAAATACATGAGTGATCCAATCATAGATCGATATAGGGTCGGATCTACAGTATCCTCCAATTCATCCGGTGATCAATTGTGACCCACGGGAAGAGGAGTAGAGGGAATTTTGCCATCGGATATCTTGAATCGTCTCAAGACATCGTTCACATATTTTGTCTGATGGATAAAGATCCCGGCATCAGACTGGTTAACTTGCAAATCCATAAAGAAACTCATTTATCCCATCGAACTCATCTCGAATTTTGTCTGCATTGTTTTCTCGAAGTCTTTGCATAAACTATCGTTTGTTGAACCAAAAATAATATCGTCCACGTAAATTTGGACGAGGAGCAGATCATCACCCATATTCTTGTAAAATAACGTACAATCCACAGTTCCCCTCTTGAATCCACTTTCAATCAGATGATCAGCCAACGTGCTGTACCAGGCTCTCGGGGCCTGATGCAAACCATACAGAGCTTTGTTTAAACGATAAACACGCTCAGGAAAGTCTGGATCCTCGAAGCCAGGAGGCTGTTTCACGTACACTTCTTCATGAATTGCTCCGTTAAAAAATGCCGATTTTACATCCATTTGATAAATTTTGAAGTTTTTGTAGGCTGCATAGGCAAGAAATATTCGTATAGCCTCCAGTCGTGCCACCGGAGCATACACTTCTGTATAATCTATGCCTTCCTGTTGATTGTAACCAAGAACGACCAAACGCGCCTTATTTCGCTCGATAACCCCACGATCGTCCTTCTTGCACTTAAAAACCCATTTTGTAGGAATCGCCTTTTTAACGCGATCGGGTTTGTCGATTAAGTCCCATACACCCAGTCTAACAAACTGTTGCAGCTCCTCCTGCATAGCTTCAACCCATGATGGTTCCTTGAGTGCCATTGCGACACTTGTTGGTTCTATCTGTGATAAAAAGCAGGTGTATTGTGCGATACTAAGGATACCCGAAGAGTGCAAATCCGCATAAGCACAAATAATCAAATCCTCAGTAGGAGATATATTATGATCAGATTGATCATCACATATGTTAGCCAATTGGTGCCTTGTAGGAACCCCGTCGTTCACATCACCAACTATCTGATCCTGTGGATGTTGCGAATGAATCTGTAAAATAGGATCCGCAGGAACAGATTGATTAGTACCCAAATTGGTGATATTTTCCTCCGCAGTGTCTAAAGAGACAGACGATGAATCATCACTGATTAGAATAGGCTCGGTAGGTTCTTGAGCGTTATCTACCAGAACAGACGATGAATCAACAAAATCAGCATCGTCGGAAAATTCAGAAACATCGTTTGACATTGCGTATACATTAGGAGAGTCACTTGCATCAACCGAGGAAAACCTTGGACTTGGAAGACATTGATCCTCCAAATACGATCTAACGAGATCTTCAGGTATATCAGTAACTGTTGATGTAAATGAATTAAATAATCGTTCGTAATCGAACATCCAATCGGGTCCTATACCAGTTGGTGGAGTAGTATAACTTTGACAATCAATGTGATACCATTCCTCTACGCAACCAGAAGAAAGATTGATAACCCGTTTCTTCGGAGAATTATAACCCAAGAAATAACCCTCAAAAGCTTTCTCATCGAACTTTCCAACGGCTTTCTTCAACACAGTACATGGACACCCAAATGGTTCCAAATACTTTAAGTTCGGTTTAAAATTATGTAGAAGCTCATAACTAGTCTTCTTGAGCTTCTTTAACGTTAGTACGCGATTCAATGTGTAGCAAGCAGTATTCACAGCTTCGTTCCAGAATTGAACATGTAGCTTAGAATTAGCCAGCATTGTACGTGCAGCTTCAATCAACGTATGATTCTTTCGCTCAAACACACCATTCTGTTGAGGAACATAAGGTGCACTAAATTCCCGATGAATTCCTTTCTGAATACAGAAGAAATCCAATACATTATTCCTGAACTCAGTTCCATTGTCACTATGAATTCATCTCACTTTCAGGTTGTAAAGTGATTCGATCTTTGTAATAAGGTTTTGAATCAGCACAGGAGTTTGATCTTTCGATCCCATAAATAACACCCACGAATAACGAGAAAAATCATTCGTCACAACCAAACAATAAAAATCTCCAGCAATGCTAGCACGGTTCAATGGACCAAAGAGATCCATATGAAGTCGTTCCAGAGGAGTAACGATATCGTTTAGTGATTTGATCGGGTGAGATTTCTTTTGTTCCCCTTCTTGCATGCGACGCAATGATCATTAAATTTAAATTTCTTGAGGGACACTCCATTCACTAAATCATTTGTCATCAAAAAATTCATTTTTCTTAAGTGAATGTGTCCCATGCGTCTATGCCAAAGAATAGAGTCTTTCTCTGTTGCTTTAGACACGAAGCATGTAGATGAGGGCGAAACTTTGACATCGTAACTCATGTCAAGTACATAAATATCATTTGATCGAGGTGATCGCATGAAAACCATGTCTTCTGGAATTTTGAATCCTGGTTGAAGAATAACACATTCCTTGTCGGTAAAAATGGTGGTAAACTTCTTATCGCAAATCTGTGAAACACTCAACAGATTGTGATCCACCTTTTCACAATAATTAACCTTTTCAAACGTAATTCTACCGTTTGAAACGTCTCCTTCTTTTGTAATCATCCCTCCTTGATTACCAGCAAACGCCACATAACCCCCTTGAATATCTTTAATGTTGTGCAGAAGGTCTATGTTACCAGTTATATGCCGAGAACATCCACTATCCAATATCCATTTTTGAGTTGATACGGACCTAGATGTACCCTGCATAATCAAGTAAAATGATTAGTTCAAAAAGGCAGCCCAAGCCTCAGTCTTGGGCTCTCCCTTTGAAACCTTTGGAGAACTTAATAAATTAACACACATATTCGGTACTTGAGAATAAGTGGCAGTTTTCTTAGATTTCTTCTTAAGATAACCATCACGGATTCTTCCCGAATCAGTGTTTGAACAAATGGGTTGAGCACGGTCAACACATGTGTTCAATACATTAAGTGCATCAATCCGAATAACTTTCCTCGGATTGATGTTTGAATACATTACGAAAGAATCATCAACTTTATTTTCTTTTATGTTAGAAAAATCATTCGTTTTGCAAGTTGAATAATTTTTGATATTATCGATCTTTGCTTTGCATCGTCTTGAAACGTGACCCGGTTCACCATACTTGAAACATAGCCGAGAGTCTAACCTTCGTTGTGATGATGTACCGGTCGGTTGTGATAACAAAGTTTTCAGATTATCAGATTTAGGTGTCTCAAAAGTGACCTTTTTTGATGACTCATGTTTTAAACCCTTCTTCGTTTTGTAAAATTCAAGATTTGTCAAATTCGATGAATTTTCCAAACCTGACGATTTGATGAATTTTATAGGTTTAAAAACATTTGTTTTTTGTTTTTGAACATTACTAGTTTTTTATTGAAGAAATTTCCTCTCAAGTTCAGTCATTTGAGTAGTTTCATCTTGAAATACACTTTCAATCAATTCTGGTTTAAGAAGATTCAATGGAACTTCTTTGTCTGAGAACACTTGTGAGAGACCTTTTAAATTAAATACTTTTCCAGTTGAAGTTTTCAGTGGAGGATTAATAAATTGCATTAATTCCTCATCAGATACTGAAAGCTTGTCTGTGGAAGTTACATTAACTTGTTCCTTTGGAATTACTTTAGGAAGCTCGTTAGGAACACTTGAATTGTTTAAAGAAACATTTGAAGATTTTGCATCATAAACAACTTTTTCAAAATCTTCTGGTTCACACAGAATGTGATTATCAATTGGAATGTCCTTATTTTTAACAATCACACCTGTTTCAGTCAACTCCTCAATTGAACCGTCCATTTCATTTTTGGTAAACACCTTTTTGCTTTCAATAATAGCTGGTTCACGAGTCGGTTCACATGACTCAACATTTTCAGGTTTAACAGTAGGCATATTTAAAGCATTTTCTGCCTTAGGAATGCTACTGTAATCCTGATTAAATGGAGGAGGAATTTCGACGTATTCCAAACCTGCTTTTCCGTTATTTTTGTGTGAATGATTAACCTCAATTATCTCATTCAAAAGAAAAGAAGAATCTCTGAATTTACTGAGTTTATGATTTAATTCCATTTTTTCTTGTTCGAGATTGGAAATGCAAGTTCGAAGACGAAGAATCTCCTTTAAATGTTGATCCACTTCAATAATTTTACAATGGACCTTAGCTTTAAGATCATGATTACTATCTGATAATTTCTGAATTTTCAGATTCGTTTGCTCAAGCAATTTTGTCTTTTGCTTATAGCATTCCTTGATAGTAAAGTAATCATTAGTAAATGTATTGTTTTGAGTTAATGTTGTTTCAAGTTTGGCTTTTAACACAGAACAATCAGAACAATTTACATTAATTTGAGGTGTAGGACATACCTCATCAATCTTAGCCATGCAGGCATAAGATGCAGTTTCTTCAGGAGATGATTCTTGTGAAGATGACAGAGATTGATCACTGTCAGTTTCCGAGTCAGAAGAATCACTACCTTCTAATACATTATCGCTACTAGCATCCTCAAAATTCTCCACAGGCTCAACGATAGCAACGTTTTCCTGGTTTCCCAATAAGCACTGAGACCAATCAACTCCATCATTTACCAACAAAGCTTGAGTAACAGGAGATTTGTCTTGATCACCAGCGGCAGCAGTGTTATTTTTATCTCCTCCAGATGAAGACTTTGTAGAAGCACGGTCAGAATTGCGTGAGCCAGAAAAATCTTTCTTCGGCTTGTCACACTCTTTGGCAAAATGGCCAAATTCACTGCATTTATAACATTTGACTTTTAATATATCAAATCCAACCTTTTTGTTCAACGTGGGAAGATCTTTTCCCGTTCGTTGCATGAATATTTTAACCTTTCGAACAATCATGGCCATGTTCCACTTTAAATCCATAAGCTCAAGATCATCTGGGTCGATTTGATCATAATCCTCATCTGTGAGATCACTCGCAGCAATCTTACTTCCCACCAGTTATTCATATGAAGTCATGAACGCACATACAAAAGCGAACTGTTGTTCAACTTGTAAATTAACCTTGGGTAGGCTTGAAGTATGAGCATTTGAGTTTCCAGTTGCACCACTCGCCGTGAAACATACACTAAGAGAATTGTTTACGTCAGGACCCTCTTGAGATTGAGCAAAGAATGCATTAATAGGCACTAAGCTTGTCACATTGTTTGCCGGTAATGCACCACCATAAAGTAACGGATTATGAGTTGATGACTGCTGATTTTGATTTTCTTTCAAGGTAGATTTACATTTAAGATCAAATTCCCTTTCTTCGATCTTGTTAATGAATTGTACAGCAGTCAGTTCAGGTTTCTGAAAGAAACCGTTCTCTTTAAGCACGAACAAAAAAGTTGAATAATCTGTAGGTAAAGCATTCTTTAAAGTATCAATCTTATCTTGTTCAGTTGGATCAAGATCAACAGATGACATCTCAACAATCAAATGGCTGAAACGGTTGATCATTTCTTCTACAGTTTCATTTTTCATTAGGATAAAATTTTTGAATTCAAATTTCACCAAAGTCTTTATGCTTTCGAGAGTATTTCCCAAACTTCTCATTTTCAAGGTAGTAAACAGTGAAGCACAGACTTTGATCGTACTATATTGATGAAAAATATGTTCCGGTAAAGCCATAGTGAGTGTAGAATATGCTTTCGTTTCATTTTCAAAGTCCTTCAACTCATGTGTCTCATAATCCTTAAAAGGTTTCGGAGTCCAACTTGTATTGTCATTACCGATCAGTGGTGCAGCATAAACATCATCAAGAAAACGAACACTGCTAGGATGTACGGATCCCAGATGTGCATGGAATCTTGGTTCCCAACGGGCAAAGTCCGATAGTTTTAACAACTTGGGACACTTATTATTACTTCCAATCTCGTTATCCATCGTCAGCATCTGTTGCAATAAGACATTCTGTGATGCTAACGCATAATAAGATGAATTCTGAGCAGCCATGATAAACTTCAGGGATTAAAATTGTCAAACTTTCAAAGGTTATTTGTTTACTGTTCACACGAATGAACCAGTAACGAAGGGATATTCGTTAATACTTTAACGAATGGGATATTCGTTAAAAATTGATTACTTTAACGAATAGGTTATTCGTTAAAATTTTGCTAACGAATGACAGTTAACGTATGTGTCTTAATGAATCAGGCTTAACGAATAAGATTGAACGAATAAGGTTTGATCTTCACGAATAAGATTGAACGAATGAGATTGAAGTTATAGCGAATGAGTGGTTAGGTCTTAGCGAATGAGTGTAAACAGTGTAACGAATAAGACTTCATCTTAACGAATCAGTCTTCAACGATTCAAACTTCCAATTTCAACTTCCAACTCGTCCGAATCTTACTGAAACTACTTAAAACTTCTATCAAAACAATCCAAAACCAAATCCGAACCTTAATCGCCTAGTCCGAACTCACAAACACAAAACAAACTAGTTCAAATCCTTATTAAAAATAGTCTCTGTTTCTACCATTATTAGTTTACCTTAAAACTCAATCAATTCAGCATGAAACCAAATCAATTGAATACGATTAAAACTCGATTATGTATCGTAGATCATATCTCAGGCTCTGATACCACTTGAAAGAACCTTGAATACGGATCTAGATCTTGATAACAATGATACACATGTTGATTGATATACGATTAAACTGTAATACGTTATGGAGATGACAGAGTAACGAGAGAGAAAATGATTACAGAACTGAAAAACTTGAAAAACTTCCATTAATGAATAATTTACAGAATATATATAGGGGATGACCACATTCGTTAACTTAAAAGTTAACGACTGTGTCATTCGTTACCTTAAACCATACGAATGAACTCTTCATTCGTTAATACATTTAACATATAACGAATAGCCCTCATTCGTTATCTCATTCGTTAAACTAGGTTAACGAATGAGCTTACAATTACACGAATGTGTTACATTCGTTACAGGGTAACGAATGTAACTTTACATTAGAGCGAATGGCTCATTTAACCATATTTACATTAAGACCCCTATACTTTATACTAAATACATTAATGCCCTGATAAAGACTGAGACGTACAAAACGTGTATCAACAAACTCCCCCTCGTCTCTAGCTCTTTATCATACTTTAGCGTTGAAACATCTTTGTCTTCCAATCAACGCATCTATGAATCTTGTATGCGTAGCAGACACGAACAACCCTATAAAACTGCATTGCAAGATCATAATCCTTTACATTAGCGAATCTGATCTGACTTGTGAATAACGCGTTGTTGTCTGACTCAGATAGATTGACCAGCCACATTGGATCAATTACACGTAACGTCTTCGTGCGTAAACCCTGGCCATAAACAATAACGTCTTCGTGTGTATCAACAAAACACAATAAATATCAAACAAAATCACAAACACAAGGTACGAATAGCTTCAAAACAAAAAAACTACGAAACTGGAAATCAAAAACACTCTTATATGCATAGATCAAGGCATACGAACTTAAGCATGTCCGTCGTCGTTCTCTTCTACCTCACCATATCAAATCACCGACACTATAACCGTCAAATTCAACTTTTCTCTTATATCCATTATATATATGAATAGATAATACATTATCTTTGCTCATTTAGTAAATGAGCACGAACTATATCATCTCGATCATTTGTTTATGTTCGTGAACATTCGTTAGTCATTATGATTCGTTTACATTCACTCTTGAATGATGTTCAACATAAACAAATATCTATAAATGATAACCTAACAGCTCAATCATAAATAATTCCTATAACCTAACATCTCAGTCATAAACAAATCTCTATAAACTATAACCTAACAACTCAGTCATAAACAAATCTCTATAAATAATAACCTAACAGCCCAATCATAAACTGATCTCTATAAACGATAACCTAATAGCTCAATCATAAACGATAACCTAACAGCTCTAACATAGACAAATCTCTATAAACGATAACCTAACATCTATCTATCATACTCAAATCTCTATAAACGATAACCTAACAGCTCTCAATCATACTCAAATATCTATAAGAGATAACCTAAAAGCTCAACCATAAACAAATCTCTGTTACAGTTAAACCTAATCACAATTAACTAAACTGTTTTCAATTCTGAACAAATAACCTAACAACTCAGTCATACACAAATCGAACAGTCAGGTCCGTAACTCGAAACAAAAAATTGAGAAAATAAATGAAATTGAACATTCATAACCGAAGGTAAGAAAGTGAATCTGATGCGCAATTACCTGATGAGATACGTGAATCTGAATAGCAATTACAGGAGGTAAGCGAATTTGATGAGATAAGTGAATCTGATGAGTACAATTCGTTGATGGAGGTTAAACAATTTGTCGATGGAGGACCGGAGATTAAACCATTTTTAGAGGTTTAGAAATAATTGAATTAGTCTCAAAGTAATTGATTTGAGAGGGTTTACGATTTATAAGAAAAGAACGACCCCGATATTGAGATTGATTTAGGCACCTTCCAATATTGAGCCTGAGGTGCTTAATTGCTTATAAGTTAAAAAATCATTTTTAGTTAATCATTTTAATTTTTATTTGTCTAATTAGTTATACATATTATATTTGATAATTAAGTTTTGAGCTTTTAATTTCTTTGTCTAATCATAATCATGTGTTTATGTTAAATAAACCCTTTGATAGTTAAGTTAAACAAACCCCTTGATGTCAAGGGCGTTGGTTTTCTAAAATACTTTTAAACTTTTGATATACTAACTAGCGTAGACGTATCATTTGATAATAATCTTTTTTGATGTCAGGGGTGTTGGTTTTCTAAAATACTTTTAAACTTTTGATAAATACTGACTAGCATAGACGTATCGTTCGTTAATAATCTTTTTTTATGTCAGGGGCGTCGGTTTTCTAAAATACTTTTAAACTTTTGATAATTACTGACTAGCATCGACGTATCGTTTGTTAATAATCATTTTTGATGTCACGGGCGTTGGTTTTCTAAAATACTTTTAAACTTTTGATAACTAGTGACTAGCATAGACGTATCTTTGTTAATAATCATTTTTTTATGTCAGGGGCGTTGGTTTTCTAAAATACTTTTAAATTTTGATACTTTTAAATTTCCTTCTTGCATCACCAATACTCTCCACTGCAGTCTGCTCAATTATCCATTATTTGAAGCTACATCCTGAGGTGTTCTTTTCACTCGGTTCTTTATTGGAGACACAAACATCAACAGCAAGTCTTTAAAGAAAATCTAAAAGAACCAAAACATAAATTCTGCAACATAAATTCTACTGTTCAGCTTACATCCTACTTGGTAGTTTGCTTTTTTTCAAACTTTTACCCATTCACAACTTGTACTATAAGAATATTTGACAAAGTTCAGATTTGGATGATTAAAGGATGATGTTTTTGACACATATAAAAACACGGGTCATGTTAATTCAACCCCGTAAACCCGGCACAGTTAACACCTGGACCCGTACTGATATGATCTTGGATTGTAATCTAAAACAGGTAGGACAAAATCGGGCATCACTAGTATCACTTCCATGCGTCCTATCATGCCCAACACTGCTTCAGGTCCCACCATTCTTCAAGATCAGTCTAATGAAGACCCTTCTGCGCCAACAATAAGATTTCGAAAAATCCTACCTAAAACATCACCAAGAACTCTTGTGAACGGGCCAGATCCCGTAAAGGCTGTTGTGGTTGCTGCTGTGGCCCGCATTGCTACCCTATCGGTAAATCCTACCAATATTGAAGCAGTAGCTCACGTCCTACATTCACCAAATACCTCACGTACGCAGCATCCCATCGGTAAATCCTACGTAGATTGAAGCAGTAACCCATCGGTAAATCCTACCTATATCTCGTTATTCTACTAAAAAAGAAACAAGTAGATCCTCAAACAACATAAACCGGTCTAAAGACTTATCGATCAAGATACATTTTAAAAGAAGTGTCATTAAAATCATACTTGAGGAGTTTGTATGTTGGGTGTTCAAAAATGGGCCATGCACGTAAGGTGTTCGATGAAATGCCTCAATGAGATAAAATTGCGTAGACGAGTTTGGTTAAAGGGTGTGTGATGAGTGGCGAGATGTTGAAAGCGGAACGGATGTTTATGGGAATGGTTGAGCGAAACGAGGTGTCGTGGGCGGTGATGATTTTCAAACAAGTGTCATTAAAACAAGTGGCACTAGATTTTTGAAGGCATATGCAAAGTGTCATTAAAATCATAAATTAGTAGCTCCAAAACCAAGTGTCACTAAATATGTGTTATAGGCAAAAATGTCATACACAAATTGCTATTAAAATCCTAAATTAGTGGCACAAAAGGCTAAATGTTATTAAATTCGAATAACACTAGATTTTTAGTAGTATATGCGAAGTGCCACAAAAATCATAAATTAGTGACACTAAAACTAAGTGTCACTAAACATGTGTTATAAGCAAAGATGGCACAAATAAAGTGCCATTAAAAACAAAATTAGTGGCACAGAGGCTAAATGCCATTAAAAACGAATGACACTAGATTTTTAGTGGCATACGCGAAATGCCACTAAAATCATAAATTAGTGGCACTAAAACTAAGTGTCACTAAACATGTGTTATAAGCAAAGATGGCACACACAAAGTGCCATTAAAAACAAAAAATAGTGGCACAAAGGCCAAATGCCATTAAAAATGAATGACACTAGATTTTTAGTGGCATACACGAAGTGCCACTAAAATCATAAATTAGTGGCACCAAAACTAAGTGTCACTAAACATGTGTTATAAGCAAAGATGGCACACACAAAGTGCCATTAAAAACCTAAATTAGTGGCACAAATGCTAAATGCCATTAAAAACGAATGACACTAGATTTTTAGTGGCATACACGAAGTGCCACTAAAACCATAAATTAGTGGTACTAAAACTAAGTGTTACTAAACATATGTTATAAGCAAAGATGGCATGCACAAAGTGCCACTAAAAACCTAAATTAGGGGCACAAAGGCTATATGCCATTAAAAATGTGTGCCACTAAATGGCATTTTTTTGTAGTGCTTCTATTAATATTACCCATACTCTACATAACATTTGATTGATTTAACGACATCTCACGACACGATAATTAAAATAAAATCATAACACTTTATTTATTATTTATTTAAACTAGGGCGTTACATGAAAGAAAGACCGAAAACAGCAAATGTCTTCCGAAAACACATAAAGTTGACCAAAAACGTCGAAATCAACCGAGAACTTAAAAATCCTCCCGAAAACCTTGAAATCTTCCCAAAAACCCTGAAGTTTAACCGAGAACCTTGAGATCTTCCCAAAGGCCTTTGTTGGGTCGGATTTCTTAATAAGGAAGATTGGAATCTTCTCAACCTCCTCAGAAACGGCTAAGTATGGAATACAAGCAAGCCCAGATGATCGAGCATGGTTTTTACTACTTCGAGCAAGGTTCTGAATCTTAAATGGTTGATTCTTCTAAGTGTTGAAGGCTTCGAGCAAGCTACACTTCAACGAGCAAGGGTATTCTTCTATCGAGCATGGATTGCCAATCGAGCAAACAGCTTGATCATACAAGTTCCAGCCAAGTGTTACGAGCACAGGATGATTGAGCACATGGGGACGAGCATGGATGCAATAAGAGGATGTCACGTGGATCAAAGCAAAGACTTCGAGCACAGTTCAGTTACCGAGCAAGATTTACATCCGAGCATGATAAAGATTGCTGAATAAGAAAAGCTGAAGACATCAAGAAGAATGAGCTTGCTCGATGGACTTATTCGAGCAAAGTTTGAACAAGTCAAGAGGAATGAAGCTTACTCGAAGAGAATATGTATTCTCCGAAAGAGAATATATTCTAAGTAAAGTATGCTCGAGGACACTCCAAGCACACCTTGTATAGGAAGCTTGCTCGAGCAAGGTATATACCTTGCTCGAGGTCTGAAACACTTGTATTAGATTTATCTTTCAATATGTAATGTCTAGGACGTATACATGGAATGTTAGGGTCTATATATAGACATCCTAGGGTACGACTAGGGAAAGGGTTTTTGGCACGCATACTGACAATCTTTGCAGACGAATATCAAAAGCCGCCATCACACAAAACCCTAGACATTCCATTCACTGTATCATTGACGTATCATTTAATATAGTGAATCTTTGTCGTTGAAATAGTCTTTACCGATTATCATTTATTGTTTTGTGTTTGATAATTCTCCAAAAGCTTTCATTCTCAATCAGTGAATATCTTGATTCCGTCGGGATACTCAATCGGTCTTTGAGTAATTAAGTCGGTGTGTTCTTGTCAAACCTTTGCTAAGGTTGCACCCGACTGACGGTCCTGACAAGTGGTATCAGAGCTTGAGTAAGCTCACTGAAGACCACGGGACTGAAGGTTTGTGAGGAAAAGTGAAGATTAACTATGCATTGCTATTGATAACATCAGATCTGATAAAATGGAAGATCAAGAAGTTTCAACCAACAAGATTCCAAGATTACTTGGACAAGAGAACTTCATAAAGTGGAAGGTGTTGTTTGAGGCTGCTGTGAACTACAACGATCCAGAACTTCGGATGGCTATTACTAAAGGGAATTACACTCCTTCAGCCGCTCCAAATAACAGTGCTGCGGTAGATCTAAGAATGAAAAAGAGGGATGACAAAGCACTGTCTATGCTGAAGTTGGGACTTTCATGGGAGATTCTAACCACTGTAAATCATCATAAGAATGCTAAGGATATGTATGATGCAGTGATTGAAATGTTTGAAGGTAATACTGAGTTAAGAGACATAAAGAAAGATCGACTAAAGCAGCAGTTGGACAGGTTCAAGTTTAAGGAAGGAGAAAGTCTAAAGTCAGTGTTACAAAGGTTCATGACCATTGTAAATGAAATAAGGACCACTTATTTGCAGATTTCCGACTTTGAGCTTAACAAGAAGCTTTTATCATCTCTATCTAGGGAATGGTATACTACAAGCAAATTCATAAAGGAAAAGGCAAGTTTTCCTACCTTCAAACTAGATGATGTGATTTCCTTCCTCAAGGCTGCTGAACATGAAATGTTAGAGAATCACATGATTCGAGAGGACAAGCCAAGCTTCCAAATGAACAATGCACTTGTGGCACCCATGGGCAACCTCTCTGTCAAGAATCAACAGCCTATTGTTGAGGAACCATCAGATGCACACTCCTCATGTAACAATCAGTCAAGATTCTATGTGCAACTGGTTGAAGATGACCATCCATCTACTGGAAATGGGTAATCAAATTTTGCATATCACAACCAGACTCAAGGAACAGACTATCAGGCCTTGTTCTCAATGTTCACTGAGTCTTATCATGCCTTTGTGGCCAAGAATCTGATAAACACAAGCATCGTGCAAGAAGACTTAGAACAAATTGATGATGATGATTTAGAAGATATGGACATCAAATGGCAAGCGGCCATGTTGGCAGTAAGAAGTAAAAGGTTGTATAACAGAACTGGAAGAAGTAGTTTCAACGGACCAAATGAAAGAATTGGATTTGAGACAAATCCAAGGCAATCTGTTATAACTGTCAACAACCTGGACACTTTGCAAGAGAGTGCAACATGCCAAGACAGTTTGGAAATCAACTCAATCAAAGTCAGTTCTATCAGAATCAGAATCAGAACTTTCAGCAGCAAAGGACTCAAATGCCCAATCAAAATCCCTATCAAAATCAGAATAGAACCCAGCAACAAACATTTCAACCTCAAAGAACTAATCAAATGCAGGTTCATACAAATCAAAGCAGACCATCTCAAAATGGTGTGAACCAGCAAAGAGATCAAGGGAATGTGGCCGTTGCAAGGGTGGCTCAGGATGGAGAGTTTGACTGGAGTAATCATGCTGCTGAGATGGAAAGAGCAAATGTTGCATTCATGGCCAAAATTAATGAGAAGGCTGAATCTTCAAACACTCAGGTACATTCTGATACTTCTATTTCTGATCTTCTTGCTAAAATTGAAGAATTAAATCAGGAGGTTGGAAAATGGAAAACTGAATGTGGTAGGAATGATGTCTTTCTAAATGTGTATGCTGAAAGTGAGGCTACATATGAAAGTCAAATCAAAGGTTTGGAGGATGATTGCATGGTATCATATCAAGCTCAATCCAGAATGAGAATTGAGATAGAAGGACTGAAGAAGATGTTTGCTGAAGAGAAACTCAAGAATGCTGATTTGTTGATTGAAATTGAGTTTTTAAAAAACCTAGTCTCTATTGGAAACATTGTTGGGCATGTTGAAAAGATGACTGAAGAAGAGAAGTACAAGAAGGTTCCACCCCCGTTCTGTGATAGTTACCCATTGAAAGTTGATAAAGAGAGCAGAAATGAGTATCTCAAACAGTTCAAAAATGTGTTTGATGATAAGCCAGAATTTATCAAGCAATATGATGAAGTGATGGTAGATCAGAATGGAGAATTTGTAATGAAAAAGGCTGACAAGCAAGAAACTGTGGTGGATGAACAGCTTCAAGGAAAGAAAAAGAAGTGGAGTGAATACTCCAGTGAAGAAAGCAATTGTAGCTGTGGAAGCTCTCCGTCATCAAGGAGGAAGAAGAAGAAATGTGACAAAATTCCTCTTCTGCCACCTACGACATCAAAGGTGAGAGAGCATCATGAGAAAATGAGAAGAGAGCATGTTCCATTTGATATATGTGCTAGATCACCACCAGCTATCAAGAAGAGAACAGAAACACAAAGCAAATTCTCTTATGATCAAAGTCGTCCACCTATCTACCCAGTTTTCTCTAATCATGAATTATTTGATGTGGGTGATGTGGACTATGCTCCAAGAAGAAGATGTTCAAAAGAACAAGAGGAAAGTTCTTCACAATTGCCATCTAAGCTGAAGAAGATTGTTTTTGTTAAAGAAAAATGTTCCCAACCAATTGTTCTTAGCAAGCCAATCAAGATGGACTTTTCCAACACTTTGTACTCAAAAACATCTTTAGGGTTTGATTTCCCTAAACCAAGTGACAAGATCAAGGACAAGAAACTTCTTAAGGATTTGAGAAACTTTGCTAAAGTGTTCTGCACAAAATGTGATGCATATGGGCATCACACTGACTCTTGCTGGATTCTTGAGGATGGTTTTGAAATTCCAGATGTGGTTAGTGGCTATGATATGAAAAGCTACAAAGAAATGTATGAGAGATACTTGAAGGGAATAAAAAAATCCATCTGAAGAGAAGAACTATCAGTCTGTGTTGGACCAAAGACTCAAAGCAAATTTGAAGCTTAAAGAAGATGATAGAATCCTGAAAACAACAGACAAGAACAGAAGATCTCCAAATGAAGAAAAGGCTAAGAAGAGATCAGGTGTTCTTATGGTGATGAGAAGTTTCTGTTAAAACAAGGATTTGAACCAAGAGGATTTCAGTGGAAAGTAAAGAAGGAAGTAGAAGGTGGGAAGGATAAGGTGATGAAGGAAGTTGATGGAAGCTTTACAGTGTCTGCAGTGCACATTGGATCAGAATTAGACACTGATGATGAGTGTGAAGTTGTGTATGAAGATCCACCACCAGTTCCAATTCCAACTACTGATACATCCTCCACTTTCTCTGAATTACAAACTAATGGAGTTTGTAACTCAGAATCAAACTGATTTCTTTATGTGTGTGCAGGATCAGTCCATGAGCAAAAATGATTTATGGTATATGGACAGTGGATGTTCAAGGCACATGACATGTGACAAGTCTGCATAATAGATTATGTGAAGAAGTATGAGGGACCAGTTGCATTTGGGAGTGATGAAAATGGAGGAAAAATTGTTGGCAAGGGAACACTCACGAATGGCAAAGTATCCTTTGGAATGTTCTACATGTTGAAGGACTACATTACAATCTGCTGAGCATTTCTCAAGTTTGTGACAAAGGATATAAGGTTGCCTTTAATGATAAACATTGCCTGATTTTTAAGCCAGAGTTTGTGATACCAACAGAAATGATTATGATGATGGCTCCAAGAAATGGCAATCTCTATGAACTGAGAATGAATACTGCAACTTCAAGAGGTGGTTCATGTTTTGTATCAAAGGCAATTGAGAATGAATATGTTTTATGGCATAGGAAGATGTGTCATGTAAATTTGAAGAACATCAACAAGCTAGTGAAAGGAGAACATGTTGTTGGTCTTCCCACAAGAGAGTTCAACCTGGAAGACAAATGCACATCTTGCCTTAAAGGAAAACAACACAAATCCTCACACAAGAGCAAACTGCTGAACACAATTGATAAGGTTTTGGAACTACTTCACATGGACTTGTTTGGTCCAGTGAGTGTTCCAAGTGTTGGAAAGAAGAGATATTGCCTAGTAATAACTGATGATTTTTCAAGGTTTACATGGGTTTTTTTCATGGGAAGCAAGGATGAGACTCCAGAGTTACTCAAGGCTTATGTTTTGAAGATGGAAAATCAACTTGAGAAGAGAGTGAAAGTGATTAGAAGTGATAATGGGTTAGAATTCAAGAATGAGACTATGAGTGAATTCTGCACTTCTAAGGGTATTTTCCAGCAGTATAATGCTCCTAGAACCCCTAAACAAAATGGTGTTACAGAAAGGAGAAATAGAACTTTAATTGAAGCTGCAAGGACCATGATTGCTGATGCCAACCTGCCTGTTACTTTCTGGGCAGAAGCAATAAACATTGCATGTTATGTGCAGAACAGGGTTCTACTCAACAAGGCTCAAAACAAGACACCATATGAAATTCTCTACAAGAGAAAACCTTATGTGAAGTTCTTGAAGCCTTTTGGATGCAAATGCTTACTCTTGAACACAAAGGATTACTTGAATAAATTCCAGTCCAAATCACTGGAATGTTTCTTTGTGGGCTACTCATCTCACTCAAAAGCTTATAGAGTCTATGTGAAAGAGCACATGGTGGTGATTGAATCGTCTGACATTATTTTCAATGAAAACCAGTTCAACAATACTGATGGTCCTAAATGGTTATTTGATCTTGAGAAAATGATCAAATCATTTAAAATCTACAGTGAAGACATGGATGATAGTATGTACAGACCCAGCTTTGAAGAAAAAGGAAAAGCAAAGCAAGTTGATCTGGACAAACTATGGACCTCAGTTGCGTCTGAAGCAAATGGATTTACCTTTGGAGGTACTATCCAAGGAGAAGATGATCTAGAGAGAGTTGGACAAGAGGCTGAAGTTGAAATCTCAAATGAAGGTCCAAGTGTTATTGAAAGTGAACCCATCCAAAGTCAACAACCTTCTCAAACTGAAGAAATGTGTCAGTTACAATCCCTGTTTGACTCATTGCAGCTAGGAGGAAATGAGGCATCTACATCAGAACTCAATCTTGTTCAAACTTCTATTGAGACTCAAGTCACATCTGAATATGAATCTGTTGAGTTAAATTTGTCAAATCTAGAAGCAGAAGTGAGTGTACCTCCAGTTGTACATAGTACCTCAAATGAAAGAAATCATCCTGCAGATAACATTATTGGAGATCTACATGAAAGAGTTACAAGAAGTGCATCTGAAAAGGCAAATATTTGCCTATATGCCTGTTTCTTATCCCAAGTTGAACCAAAGAACATCAATCAAGCTTTGAAGGACAATAGCTGGGTGGAAGCTATGCAGGAGGAATTAGCTCAGTTCAGAGACTTACATGTGTGGGACTTGGTGGACAAGCCCAGAGGAAGGTATGCAATTGGTACAAAATGGGTCTTCAGAAACAAGAAGGATGAAAAAGGGATAGTGATAAAGAACAAAGCTAGATTGGTAGCTCTAGGATATTTACAAGATGAAGGAGTAGATTTTGAAGAGGTATTTGCTCCTGTTGCAAGACTAGAGGCTATTAGGATTTTTCTGGCATATGCAGCATCAATGAACATTAAAGTCTATCAGCTTGATGTAAAATCTGCATTTCTGAATGGAAAGATAGATGAAGAAGTGTATGTCACTCAACCTCCTAGATTTGAAGATCCAATTCATCCAAACAAAGTCTACAAGCTCAGCAAGGCATTGTATGGATTACATCAAGCACCAAGAGCCTGGTATGATGAGCTGTCTAACCATCTGTTAGAACATGGTTTCTGTAGAGGAGCCTTAGATAAGACTTTGTTTTACAAAAGGAGAGGAATCGATCTGCTGCTGCTGCAAGTATATGTGGATGATATCATTTTTGGGTCAACAAATGAACAAATGTGCAAAGAATTTGAGCAAGTGATGAAGTCCAAATATCAAATGAGTTCAATGGGAGAAATGAATTTCTTCCTTGGATTGCAAGTGCAACAAAAGCCAGATGGAATTTTCATTAATCAATCAAAATATGTTCAAGAGATTCTCACCAAGTTCAAGTGTCAAGACTTCAAGACAGTGTCAACATCAATGGACACACATGAGAAAATGGTACCTGATGAAAAGGGGGAGCCAGTTGATCAGCATGAATATAGGGCCAAGATAGGATCATTGATGTATCTTACAGCATCTAGGCCAGATATTATGTTTGCTGTGTGTGTTTGTGCAAGGTTTCAAGCTAATCCAAAGGTGTCACATATGCTAGCAGTTAAAAGAATATTCAGATACTTAAGAGGATAACCAGACCTGGGAATTTGGTATCCAAAGAACTCTTCCTTTGATTTGATGGCTTACACTGACAGTGATTATGATGGATGCAACATGAGTCGAAAATCAACCTCAGGAGGATGTCAGTTTCTTGGAAACAGATTGGTGTCATGGCAATGCAAGAAGCAAACCATAGTGTCAATCTCTACTGCTGAAGCGGAGTACATTGCTGCATCTGCTTGCTGTGCACAGGTTCTGTGGATTCAAAACCAACTGCTGGATTATGGTCTGAATTTCTTACTCACACCTATTTTAATTGATAATACGGCTGCTATGTTCAATGTTAAGAATCCAGTTCAACATTCTAAAACTAAGCACATTGAAATTAGACATCATTTCATTAGGGATTGTCAGGAAAAAGGGCTTATAGAAATGAAGAGGGTAGAAACATCTGATAATTTGGTTGATTTGTTCACCAAACCTTTAGATAAGACCAGATTTCTGATGTGTGTGTAATAACCCTATAATAATGACCCTCACAACTAAGCTTTAATATTAAAACGAAAATCCTAAAACCACACACAACCGGCAAGTGTACCGATCGCAAGTAGTATGGACTTAGGAAGTCCGAGTATCGAACTCATGGACACGTTAGAACGCTAAAGATCACTAACCCTAGACAAGACCTACCATAAAATAATATTATATTGATTTTTTATTTCTTTTAACTTAACTGAACTAACTGGATTAACTAACAAAACTTACCAAAAATAGAAAACTTAACGGAAAACTAACTGTGTTAACTTAGGATGGAGAAAACGTCTACCTAAGTCTGAATCAAATTGTAGGTCTAACAATCTAATGGATTGAATGATATATAGACACCGGTCCCTAAAGATGACACAACTAAGGATCGCTTGGGCTCACTGGATTACCTCTCGGTCTCACTCAACAAGCCTAAACTACTCAAAATCGCCTAAAACGACCAAACCGGGAAACAATTGCTAACGTGTTCTAATGAAGGATCACCTTTCGGTCTCACCAACACTCGACCCTAATGGCAATGAATACTACACAACCAATGATAGAGGAACAATTCAACTTAAACTAAAATAGATCAACTAGTCGCTCAAACACCTAAACCTGACAAGAAACGAACTCGCTCTCGCGCAATCCTTATTCTAGCATGCAAAGGCAATGAGACAACCCTAACTTCCTATCACCTCTCGGTCTCAAAGAAGGTGTCTAACCGCTGTACTTAATCCAATAAATCATGCAACAAAACCCTACGGTGGTACCTACCGCAAACAAACCCTAAACACAAAGTCTAGAATCAAACAATGCACCGATCAATCAATACAAAACAAATTAATCAACACACGGGGTTTATCCAATAAATCACCAAAATTTCCAGCCCTTAAACACAACCTATTTCATGTCTAAATCAAACTTTACAATAACAATTCAAGTCTATCAATCAAACAATCCATAAAACCTATCAAAACCTAACAAGAATCATCATTCCTAGGTAGAACTAACAAGTTCAGCCGAGAATCATTTTTGGACAGCAGCAAACACTTAATAAAACCATCATTAAACTCATACCAATCATCTTAACAAACATCCAATGATCAACACTAATCATAAACAATTCAATCTCTCAATCAAGTGCAAAACTAGTTAACAATTAAACAAGAGAATTAAAGTTGTTGAACAATGTTATGAAAGAAAGGATATTGGGTGTTCCGGGCTGCTGTTGGCTGTTGCTTGCTGCTGTTATTGCTGCTGTTGCTGCTGCTGTTGCTGCTGCTGTTGCTGTTGTTGTGCTGCTATTGCTGTTGCTGTTGTTGTGCTGCTGTTGATTCCGTTCAGCAGCTCCTTTTGCTGATTAGGTTTTTATTTTTTTTATATAATATAATATAATATGGTCTTGGGCCTCCATGATGCATACGGGTTGGGCCTTGAGCTTTGTCTTGAACTTGTATGCGTAAAAGGCTCGTAAAAAGCTCGAAAAGTCCCGGTTTCTTCCTTTCTTTTACCCAAAACCTACAAGATTAATAAATGTATGTAAAACCTATCTAAAACGAGTAAAAACACATAAAATATAATATATTACGTAGATAAAAGGTGCGGAAAATACGTGTGTTTTACAACACATCAAATATCCCCACACTTAAGACTTTTTCGTCCCTGAAAAGGAATACTACACAGGATCATACCCGAGTTCAATCGACAACTCTTGGTTTTATTTATTTACTATTATTATTAATACTTTTAAACTGGATTTTGATCTCTTGTTCACCTCAAACCCAAGCTTGAGCAAACGGAATGATTTCATTAACTTGTAATCGTAATTATTGCAAAGTTTGAGTGTGATTTTTGTCTTCACTTCTAGGCAAATGATTTTGATTTCACCACTGTTATCTGTGTTTGTTCTAAGTATTTTCGAGTATGATCTAGGAATTAGACTGTACTTCGAGCTTTTTCTTGATGTGTTTTGTTATCTTTGATCTTTGAGCACGAAGATATACTTCGTTATTTTACTAAGTATCTCCGAGCATGATTGCATGAGTAACTATGATTTCATGTCAACGAGTACGACAACTGAATGATAGGAAACATCTAAGTGTTTCGAGCAAGGTCTGTGCTCGGTGTCTTAGTGAGCGTGTAGAGATGATTGAGTTAAAATTTCGAGATGAGTAAAGATGATTTTATTGCTACAAAATTTTCAAGCACACTAGGGTACCAATTTCTGTGCTCGAGTGCGGGATTAGGAAAGATTTTAAGGCTTTCGAGCACACTGTACTTCAAGCACACAGGAATGCATCTCGAGCATAAGAAATTGATATGATATATTTCTAAGTATGCTCGAGCAAGCATTGTACCATGTCCTTGTGTACAGGGGGAGCAAGTTTTTATTTTGGCTATATACTCGAGCAAGGGAGGTACATGTAAATTTGAAATTAAATGACAACTGTCGTGTGCTAGACGACAAACCAAGGTACTGTACCACCAAATCGTTAGGTATAAAAAGGGGACTTAGAAAGTTTCTCACATTACTCTCTAATTAAACCTAAACGAACGCCCTCTTGCTCATGCTATCTCCCCCTTGCTCGCTGTTTAAATTACTTGTTAATTTCACTTCGATTATAGCCATTAGCTCTGTTTCGACTTCAGTAAGACATCGCAGTTTGATAATCGTCGCACCGTTTTTTAAATTAGGGTTTCCAATTGAACAAACTGACTAACTGTTTACTTGTTTTACAGGTACGCATATTACTACGGAACAGGTTAATTGAAGACGCCATTCATCATCTATCTTTTCTCATATATATTAGTTTTGCAACTTTGTGTATTGACAACTCTTCTTGTTCTTGCAGAACTGATGGCATTCAAAATCGAAAAACGGCATAATATGTATGCTCGATTGGCGATAGATGATGACAACCGTGAGTTGGAGCCAATGATAAACTTTCTGAGAAACTTCAATCTGAGGGTGGCGTTAACTACCGACCCCACAATATACAGAAATCACATATCGGATTTTTGGGGGTCTGTAACACATGTCAATGACATCAATGGGGACAGAATTGAGGCATCGATACTAAATCATGACATTGAGATAATAGAAGCCTCAATCGGAGCTGCTATGGAACTTAATGACAATCTTGAGGATCAGCCGTCCTACTCCGTCCCAAGGTTACTGAGAGTTTTTCAAGATACTATGTGTTGGTACATGTATGTCAGTAGTTCATAGTCTAGCATTTGTAATCGAGTCTGTAATGTAATTATGTTTTGTTTATGTTTGTTTTGTAATGCGCGAAGTTGTCAACAAGTTCGCTATGGCGAACTTGTTGAATCAGCGAAGTTATTGACAACTTCGCCTGTGGCGAAGTTGTCGTGTTTATATACTGTTTCAGACGAAACAGTTTAGTGAGTTGGTTCAGGGTTTTCGTTTCAGTTTTCAGTAACCGAGTTACGTGTCATAGTCTGTAACGGTGACCTCGGGTCACGTGTTTGTTATCAATACAACGTGGTTGGTTTATTGCTTGTGTGTTCGATCTCTACATACTCTACACTCGTATCTACCTACGCAGGGATTCCGCACCTGCGTTGTTAGAGACATCCCGTGTACGATCCGTCCGGAACCTACACTATGGGATATCAGGGAGGAGTAAAGGAGGGATAGTTTCAAAAGGGGAGTTTTCCGTTAATCTACAGATTTTTAATTCAATCACGTTATTCAGTCTCTATCTCCACGACGAGGGACCTTGACTCTGTTGAGCAGAGAGCTTGGGACTCTCACTGTCGCCATCCTTTATCAGCAACCCTTCAACATTTCACGACTTATTTTTCAAGGGATGATCTCAAATGCAGAGAAGTATATTACTCAACGATTTCTGATGTATCCAAGGTTTCTCCAAATCTTAATAAACAGAGCCTTACAAGACATTTAAAGGACAGGGCAGATTTTGAAGTTGCAAGACTCAAACATATGCAAACGTATGAAGGATGCTCAGAGTAACTTCATTGAGTCTGATGACTGGGATGTACTCCCTTGGTTACTTGTTCCTGCACTGGGTGCCATTGATGTACCGAGCACCCCTGGCAACAATGATGAGGAAGTTGATGATGGTGATGATAATGATAATGAGGATGATGATAGTGCCGATGGAGGAGACGCGATGGTTATTGACAATGCTGCTGATGCACAGGTTGTAATTGGAGAGTCTGTGTATGAAATTGGACAAGAAGCTCATGAGCCAACTGATAATGCTGAGATTTGTTCTTCACCTGTCACAACTGAGCCAACTGAACAAGACATACCTATCCATCAACAAACTGAACCTACTCTCCCAACCCAAATCCCAGAACCATACAAACTTCCATCCCCTGAAACCGCAGAATCTGAACCATTCTCTGAACCAGCTCCAAAACCTACTGCTGAAACCCCACAATCAAGTCCAAACCTTTATGATGTTGTGTGTGAAAATGCCAAACTGGAGTTTGAGAACATAATGTTAATAGAGAAAAATGCCATTTTGGCTACAAAGAACTCGGCATTGGAAGCTGCACTGAAGGAGGCTTTATTGAAAATTCAAACCCTTGAGGGTCTGTCTGAGGTTGAGAAGACCTCAGATGCACTAAAACAGGGGGAGAATATTAATATTGAACAGGAGGTTGGACCATCTGATGCACTAAACATGATCAATCAGCTGTATGATGATGAGTCAGAAGTTGAGGGGGAGAAAATGGAAGATAAAGAAACCGAGGAAGAAAGTTTAAAAAAGAAAAGCAAAAGGCAAAGGGGTTGCAATGACTGAAGATGATCTACATCCCCTGCCTAAGCACCCACTCCAATCAAAAGATATCTTGTTTAAAGAAAATGTTGTTGATCCGGATGTAGCTGAAGCTGAATCTGTAAAGACTACAATTAATTTAATGAATGAAGAGCTGGAAGCTCTGGAGAGGGAACAAATGGTGGAAGAAGCGGAGGAAATCCCTCAGGAAGTAATAGAAGCTTTAATTGATATGAAAGAGAGGGAAGATGAAGAAAAGAAGAGATTAAGAGAAATTGATGAAGCAATCAAGGCAACAATTGATGCCTTGAAAGAAAATTTGAATGATGATAAACAAGAAACTGAACAACAAAAGGCTGCGGAGCCCTTGATCACTGAGCCTGAAGAGCTTCAAGTAAATGAAGATGAACTGGGACTAGGTCTTGTAGCGAATGAAGAAGATGAAACAGTTGAGGTTTCAGCTTTTACAATAGTCAAACTGGTGATAATGAAAGATATAACACTCATACTGAACAACCCAGAAAACCATCACCCAGACATTGTAACAGCAGCAAAGAAAGCACAACAGAACTTCATAAATATGAGCAAAGAAGAAGGATCAAGAGCTGCAGAGCAAGTTGATCCAACTGACCCCATTATTCAAGAAGTCACTGAAAATTCTGAAGAGATACATATAGATAATCTTGTTATTGAAGAATCAGAATCAGTTGATGAGGAGATCATAATGGAAGGGCCAGAAGATCAAGTAACTCAATCAAGTTCTCCTACTCAATCTAAATCATCTCTAAAAAGAAAATGCACTGATGATGTTGAGACACCAAAATCCAAAAGACAAAAATCTGTCAAGAAAATGGTGTACAAATTGAGGTTAGACAAACTTGAAGAAGGTAGAAGAGATCAATCCAAACATACTGATGAACAAATGATTGAGGCTCTTCATGACCTTGAAGAAGTAATTGAATTGGATGGTGAAAGTGAAAATGAAGAAAAATTGAAGAAAGCCGAAAAGGAAAATGAAGATGAGGAAAAATTGAAGAAGACTAAAGGAAACAGAAAAATGAAGAATATTATGAATCTTTGAAAGCCAAACACAAGGATATCAAATTCCTTCAGTTGTATGGCTACAGCTACAACTTCTTGATAAATCTTTCTCATGGAGAATTGAAAAGAAGAATTCAACAAATTAAAGACTCTCACAAAGATCAAGCAAGTCGAGAAAAATTTGAAAGAGAGCAGGAGTTGAAAATGAAGTTACAAAGGGAAAAGGATGAAGCTAAAAAGAAAAATCAAGAATTAAAGAAGTGGTTTGAGGACCCTCAGAGGGTAGAGTTGTTAAAAAGAATTGTGATGGAAAAGGGTGTGTCAGAAGAACAGTTTCAAAACATGCCTCTTGAACAATTAATAGAGATATATAATAGAGAGCAGAAACTGTATCTTGAAACCCAAAGAAAATTACAGGAGGAAAGGAGGAGAGTTGAAGAGGAGGTACGTGCTGAAATGATGGGTGCTCTCCACAAAAAGAGAGTAAGAATGTCAAAGTTGTTGGTACAAACAGATGAAACGATAAAGAGATGGTATGTTGAAGAGGGTCTTGATAAGATTAAGAAAGTTGAAAAGGGGAGCTCAAAAGGAACCCATAGGTCAGAGAGTGTGAGGCCTATGCAGCCAAGAAATTTGAATTTGCCCACACATATCTACTTTGACAGAAGATCGAAAACCTTAAGGGTTGTCACTGAAGATGAAGCAGAACATCTCATCATCTTTAGAGATGATTTGAGAAACTTTACAACAGAACAACTGACCAAGATGGCTGAGCTGACTTTATATGACAATCAGGTAAGGAGTCAGCCATCTGGTCAACTAAGGAATGATCTCTCAAAGTTTTTAAAAGATCAAGCAGAAAAGGGATCCCATTTCTGCAGCAGAAGAGGAGAGAAATCAGGAGCCAAGCAGAAAAAGAGAAGAGGAGGAAGAGAATAAGTGAAGTTCACATATCTAAGCTTTCTCTCTCTGAATCAAAGAAAAAGAGAAATCTAGCAAGCAGCTCTCATCAGAAAAGGAAGACCTTAAAATAGTGCTTGGATACGAGAGAACAGATGAAGGAACCCAACTCAAGAGTGCAACAATTTGGAAGAATCACATACATAACGTACAATCAAAATGATGATTCGACCACTTTGAGAAATGAGTCAGGTATACCTATTGCAGTCATAAGAGAGGATGGTGATCTGCATTATATGCATCCACAAGATTTACAAGATTTGATTGGTGCAAGATTCCTATGTGATGCCTCTGAATCCTCTGAACTTGACATGCTGAAGCAAAGAGCTGCATATGTGAAGAAACTGAAAGAAAGGGCTGAAGCCAAGAACAGAGGAAGAAGATAACAGAATGGAGCTAATGGATGATTGATTTTTAATTCTGATTATCTTTATATTTTGTTTGAGTTGTAAAAATTTTGTGTGAAATGCCTATGTGGAAAAAAAATTCCAATTATGTAATGAAATGACACGTTCTTAAATGATTTATCTAGAAATTTGATACATGTGTAACTCTGTGCAGGTATGTTTGTGTGGGCTCTGTTTTCATGAGCATAAACAATTGTGTGATTTGTGTCGGCTCTGTTTTTATGCGAAGCGAATGACCATGTGAAGCAAATGGCTATGCGGAGTGAATGCTCCATGCGAATTCTTTCAAATTGTGGTAAAACGTGACCCGATCTATTTTCTGATGCATTTTTGATAAAGAACTTATTAATAAAAATAAAAATTTTTCAAGTTGACCTAGCAGCTCAATCCCGGCCAGGGGCTCTGCCCCTTGGACCCTACTAGGGGCTGCCGCCCCTAGACCTTGCTACCAGGGGCGCTACCCCCGGAACCCCGTTAGTTAAAGGGTTCATTTGCATAGACAAATGAAATAATAGTAACAGATAAATGATACCTGAAACTTGTTACAAAGTTAGCCGTGCACAGCTAAGGAAGGACATTACCATTAACTCGGAGAGAAACCGACTCCAGTTGAGTTTCTAGCCCCTTTATCTGTTATGTTTTCGGGGCTGTGTGCATACTACTATGTGCTTAGTGAATACACTTACCTTAAGTGGTAAGTGTATGCTACGTAAATGTCTATGAATGATGTACGAATGATATAGAAAGAGTTAAGAATATGTATGTGGACGTGTATGATTATATATAAATGTGTAACAGGTTAGGGAAGTACGTATGGATGTATGTTTTAATGATGGTAATGAATGAAGGGACCAGACCCTTATAATATCTATGATATTAGGGACCAGACCCTTACAATATCTATACTATTAGGGACCAGACCCTTATAATATCTATGATGTTAGGGACCAGACCCTAATAATATCTGTGATGATTGAGAAAGAATAGCTTATGGTATACCATAGGGTTTTATGAAAGAAAGTATGTAAGTACGTATGTATGTATGTAAAGTATGCATGGAAGACGTAATAGTAAGGTACAAATACGTATCTTCGGACGCATATGAGTAAGGATATGAATGTAATGTATGTTAATTGATTAACTAGAACTCACTCAGCATAGCTGACTTTTAGTATGCACGCAGGCAAATAGGTTGAGGCAGTTGGCTTGAGGAGGGACACGAGGCATGATCCAAAGAGGTTAGCATCTACGAAGAAGTGTCATGACTGTCTATGTTAATGTTTCTGAAAAGACAATTTGTATGTTTGAGAAAAGATTCGATGTTTTGTAATGTAATGCATGAAGTTTTAATTATTCCGCGAAAATTTTAATTAACTCTGATTTTAGTACTGTGTTTATTAATAAATCCAACACCAAAGTAGGGTTACCGGGAACGGGGTCTTACATAAGTATAATGAAGCAAGTGTAGTTTTGACTAATTTGGCAAATATAACAATTTGTTTGGTCAAATGCTATGTTGTTGTTCTGGTACATAGTTGTAGGTCGAGGGTTATTTTAGGAATTAAAAGGTGTCTTTTCTACACGAAATTTGGTTTCAACATTTTCTAATACGTTTGTCTAAGCCCTATCAAAGGTTCCAAGTCAAACGGGCTTAGTTAAGATTCCAAAACAAGTTTGCAAAACTAGTTTATGGCTGCTGTCAGAACTAGATTAGCCCATCTGTGGGTGTCGTTTCGGGACCTTAGTCATTTTATTTTCATATGATTTTTGGTCAGAAGTTAGTTAATATCATAACTGAATTTATGTAATTTTAATAGATTTTTCTGAAATCGTTTGATGCGGTTTTGTAAATTGTTTATTAATAAAACAAGGATTTTCAGCAACCAGGTCAGCCTACTTACGGGTGCATTTTCGGGGTCTTAATCATTTTATTTAGACAAGATTTTCGGCTGGGTGTTAGTTAACATCATAAATTATTTTGTGGAATTTTTGTAGAATTTTCTGTAATGGCTTGGTATGGTTTTATGTGCGTTTCGTTAATAAAGTCCTGATTTTCAACAATTTATTTATTAACATTATAGCCGGTTAAAGAGTAACTTGACTAACCAATTGATACCGCATCGCATAGTTAGTTGGATTAGTATAAAGATGGAGTCCCTTTGTCGAACTACATGTTTAACTGTTTGAATTGCGTTTATGACGATTAGAGACAGGTACACATAACCCAGAATCAAATGGAGGAGTGAAAACAAAGAAAAAGGAAGTATGGATTGCACAAACGTAACCAGAGGGGTGCTAAGTTGAGATAAGAATGTCTATGCTGGTTGATATGTTGAACTAGCATATAGTACGCTGATCTCGGCGTGTGATATGCGGGCCCGGTTTGAGCTAGACTTTTTGCTAAATTGCTTGTTTTGTTTAATATGTTGGTTTATTTACATTTCCTGTAATATTAAAGCTAACCATAATGTGCAATTTGTTAGGTAAAAATTGTATCTCCAATTAGGAGCGGATTGAGTATGAAGATATATATATAAATAAAAAGGAGAAGACACGATCTTAGATGAGAGGATGTTTTGTGGACAAGTAAATGAGACAACGCAAGGGATCTAATATATAATTATGTTCATGTTATGTGAAGGTATCAAATGCAAAGCTTTGTAGTAGGAAGGCTCGTGGTAAGGTTTCGGATCGGATGAAAAAAGGCGTCTTTTGTAAATGTCAAATCATTTTCAAAACCGCATGTAGGTCAATATGCTAAGTATGTTTTGTTTATTTATTTATTTATATTTAAACACAATATAGATTGGAAACCTTAAGTTTTTTTTAAACTTTTAAAGATTTAAGTATTTGGGACCATTTTCCGCTTCGCAAAATTAGTTATTTTTAAGTATAACGTTTGGGTGTTATAAATTGGTATTAGAGCACCATTTGAGGGATTTAAGGGTCTTGTTAGTACTTAAACTCGAACCTTGTGTGCTTTTGATTTTAAAGGAGTTTTGGATCTGAGACTTAACTTACTAAAACTACTTGAGCTTGATGGGAATAAGAAGGTAATGAGATAAAAAAAAGTTCTAAAACTTGTCTCTTTGTTATACTATATAGTCGAAATAATAATACACAAGTATGCTATTGATTACTAAACATGGCCCATTTAGTCATCAACGTAATACACATATGTATTCTTATAATTGACTATATTGAATTATTTTAGCAAGTATTGGAGGGTAATTATTGAATATAAAGTCGTAAGACTTCAAGGTGTGTATGAAATCTACGGAGTTCATGCAAGGCGTTTTGATAATCTTTAGATTTCACAAAGGTGTATATGAAGTCATATAACTTCAAGGTGTTTATGAAATCTATGGATTTCATACATGATGTTGTGATGATCTTTGGATTTCAGAAAAGTTATGTGGAGTCCTTTGACCTTCACAAAGAGTTAGGTGGGGTCGTTCAACCTTCACAAAGAGTTATGTAGGGTCGTTTGACCTTCACAAAGAGATGTGGGGTCGTTTGACCTTCATAAAAAGTTATGTGGGGTCGTTTGACCTTAACAAAGAGTTATGTGGGGTCGTTTGACCATCACAAAGAGTGATGTGGGGTCGTTTGACCTTCATAAAGAGTTATGTGGGGTCGTTTTAAATTCCTGAAGGTTTAGTAACACCTTTTGATAAAAAGTATTGATTAAGACTTCAAGGAAGTTTAGTGTAAGGTTTGGAAAGAAAAAAAAGGAGCATTGTGATGTGTTTAATTTAAAAAAAAATAAAAATAAAGATAAACGAATTTTATGAAAATATAAGATGGGGACTTGGGGTACTAAATTACCAAATATGATGAGGAATTGCAAGCGTGGAATAAAATACTAAGTTAATACAGGAGTAAACGAAAGAGTTCGGATTGAACATACTAAAATGATGAAAACGTTTGGTGGACTAATAATCTGTAGGTGATGGAATGATTGGTTGATTCGGGAAGATTGCTTTTGATAAGCATGGGGCATCTTAAATTCTAATTATGATGTGGGAATGGTGGCCGTAGAAAGACTAAATAGATGATGAGCTATGATGATCAAGTTTGACACGATAAGGGCCATGAGCCTTGCAAGTAAGTTAAGTAAATTCTTTAAATTGAATTGTGTGCAATATAGTTTAATTGATGTGTTATCGTAAGCCAAAGCATTTAATTATTTCAATGGAATGTGTATGTAAGTAGTGACAAGACAAAGCATAATGCACACACTTAAGTTTGTCAAAGGATGAGTTGTGGTCCCTTACATTGTTTGTTATATAGAAATTGAGGACGTGATAAGTGAATTTTTGAAAGCAAATACATGTACAATGGGTAAACAATTTTAAATTTGATGTGTAATATGGTTAACCAATGTGCGTTAAATTGCTGAATTGTTAGCTTGATTTTGAAGTGAAGTTGAATTCGTTAAAATTTTGTGACTAATTTGGATGGGCATAAAGTGGAGTTTCAGTTTAAACAAACAGCCATAATGCGAGCACTATATTTTAAACTTCACAACTCGAAACATGTGGTAGTAACAAGAAGTTTTACTAGCATAATGTCTTGATTTTTTACCTCGCGAGTGAAATGAACCAACATATGGTGCTAATGTACCTTCTCGTCACTATGATAATGTGGATATAAATGAAGAGAAAAATGCAATGGTAGACTATATGTGTTACGAAATGGATTAAGGGGTAGTAATCAAGATGAAGTATGTTATTGAGATTCACTAATACGAAGTCATTGTTGTGTCCTTATGTATATATGTGAATAAATAAATTTGAGTCAAACTTATTGATAACTCATTAAGATTACTCATGAGATGAGATCAGATTGTTGAGGTGTAACTTATAATGTGGTTTCTTCATATGCTTAGTCAATGATGAGGATAATAATATTAATAATTGCATGCAATTCCATAGAATGTAAGAGGATTGTTTTGTTAACCAAATACATTTCAAATTGATCCAAGATTTGGCGTTGCCATTAATTCGACATGATTGTTGAAGGGTAATCCGACATGTGTATTGGGCGATCTAATAATGATCTAGTTATGATGAATGCTATATATATATATATTAAAAAAGGAGTATTGAGATCTAAGGTAAGACCTGAACAAACCCATAAATTAAAATCACGAGATAATATGTGAACAATGACAAGATATGAATCGGGATATAGAAAAGCACTTTATAAGTAATTAATCTTTCAAAGATGTAAAAAGTATGGTGGGTTGCTAAAATAATGTGTAAACTAGGCAAGGATCATTCAAGTTAGATTCAACGGTTGTAAAAATGTGTAATTTACTCTTTAAAATACATGTACAAATGACATCGTGTGTTTGCTATGGTAGAGTTCCGTTACACTCAAGATAAATTGAAGCTTGACTGCGTGATATGCGGTATGTCTTTTAGACTAACTAAAGCTTAACTTGGAGGTAAAATATAATGTTAAGAGTGATATGCGGTATGTCTTTTAGACTAACTAAAGCTTAACTTGGAGGTAAAATATAATGTTAAGATCCAAATTTATAAAATAAAGTATTGATATGCGATAGGATGAGGTAATACATTCTTTTGATGTGCCGTGCGGTTTCGGGGACGAAACCCAATTAAGGTGGGTGGATTTGTAACATTCCAAATTCTCTTGAGAATTTCAAATGTATTTTTAAATAAATTCATATGTCAAGGTAAGTTCATTTATAGCGAACATGATGTTTATATGCTAATATTAAAAAAGTTGTATTTAAAAGAGACTTAGAATGTTGAAAGAATATATTTGCGTAACTCATTAAATAGTCAAAGTTTCAATTTTAAGTCATGAAAGTTAAGGGTATTTGTTGACAACATAAATTCAAGGAGGATTGTAACGGGTTAAACGAAATGTTATATTTAAATATGGTTTATGAGGAAACTTGGGGGTCAAAAACTGATGGAAGGAGAGGGGGGGGGGGGGGGTGGACCTCCTGTTTGGTGACCAGAACCATCAATCGAAGGGGAGTGGAATCGACTTCTCATAGGTAATTGGAAAATTTGGAAGACTAAAGCCTTGATTCTTCTATCCCTGCTCGATATTAGGGCTTACGGTAAGTTTTCCTCCAAGTTTTAATTGAATAAATCATTAGTTAAGTTTTTTATCGTTCATGGTTCTGAACATGTGACTTGGGTTTTGGTACTTGATTTTAGTAAGAAATCTTATTAATCATGTTTATAATGATGATACATTATATGGGTGAATCAAAGATCATGCATGTTGTATGCTATGAATTTGATGGGATATTGTTAGCGTGAATTATGTTACTAATCATGTTAGACAAGTTTGATGCACACTAGGTGTTTGATAAAATGCCACAAAGAAGACATTGTGAAAATTTAAACGGAAAATGTGATGTTAACTTGTGTAGAGATATGTAAAAACATAGATGTGTGATAAAGATCATATGGGATGTATTGCTTTATATAAGCATCAAACTTTAAATGATCGTTTATAAGGCATTCTAATATTTGCAAGTTAGTTACTAGATTTGAAGCTTGGAAGCTAACCGAACGGGATGAGAATCTTAGCATGTCATATCCTATGGGCGAAGGTTAGTAGCACACCCCTTACTTGTGCTATTTGCTACTTATTTACAATGTAAGTATAATGAAGCAAGTGTAGTTTTGACTAATTTGGCGAGAATTTTAATTAACTTTTATTTTAAAACTATGTTTATTAGTAAATTATGTCTTTTCTGCATGAAATTTGGTTTCAACGTTTCCTGATACGTTTGTCTAAGCCCTATGAAAGGTTCCAGGTCAAACGGGCTTAGTTAAGATGCCAAAACAAGTTTGCAAAACTAGTTTATGGCTGCTGTCCGAACCAGATTAGCCCATCTGTGGGTGTCGTTTCGGGACCTTAATCATTTTATTTTCGTCTGATTTTTGGTCAGAAGTTTGTTAATATCATAACTGAATTTATGTAATTTTTATAGATTTTTCTGAAATCGTTTGATGCGGTTTTGTGAATTGTTTATTAATAAAAAAAGGATTTTCAGCAACCAGGTCAGCCTACTTACGGGTGCAGTTTTGGGGTCTTAATCATTTTATTTTGACAAGATTCTCGGCAGGGTGTTAGTTAACATCATAAATTATTTTGTTGAATTTTTGAGAATTTTCTGTAATGGCTTGGTATGGTTTTATGTGCGTTTCGTTAATAAAGTCCTGATTTTCAGCAATGTATTTATTAACATTATAGCCGGTTAAAGAGTGTACTTGACTAACCAATTGATACCGCATCGCATAGTTAGTTGGATTAGTATAAAGATGGAGTCCCATTGTCGAACTACATGTGTAACTGTTTGAATTGCGTTTATGACGATTAGGGACAGGTACAAATAACCCGGAATCAAATGGGTGAGTCAAAACATAGAAAAAGGAAGTATGGATTGCACAAACGAAATCAGAGGGGTGCTAGGTTGAGATAAGAATGTGTATGCTGGATGATATGTTGAACTAGCATGTAGTACTCATATCTCGGCGTGTGATACACGGACCCGGTTTGAGCTAGACTTTTTGCTAAATTGCTAGTTTTGTTTAATATGTTGGTTTATTTACATTTCTTGTAATATTTAATCTAACCATAGTGTGCAATGTCTTATGTAAAACTTGTATCTCCAGTCGGGAGTGGATTGAGTTTGAAGATAAATATATATATAAAAAGGAGAAGACACGATCTTGGATGAGACGATGTTTAGTGGACAAGTAAATGAGACGACGCATGGGATGTAATATATAATTATGTTCATGTTATGTGAAGGTATCAAATGCAAAGCTTTGTAGTAGGAAGGCTCGTGTTAAGGTTTCGGATCGGATGAACAAAGGCGTCTTCTGTAAATGTCAATCATTTTCAAAACCGCATGTGGGTCAATATGCTAAGTATGTTTTGTTTATTTATTTATTTATATTTAAACACAATATAGATTGGAAACCGTATGTTTTTTTTTTAATTTTTTAAAGATTTAAGAATTTTGGACCATTTTTAGCTTCGCAAATTAGTTATTTTAAAGTATAACGTTTGGGTGTTATAAATTGGTATTAGAGCACCGGTTTGAGGGATTTAAGTTTCTTGTTAGTACTTAAACTCGAACCTTGTGTGCTTTTGATTTTAAAGGAGTTTTGGATCCGAGACTTAACCGACTAAAACTACTTGAGCTTGATGGGAATAATAAGGTAATGAGAGAAAAAAAAGAGTTCTAAAACTTGTCTTTTGTTATACTATATAGTCGAAATAAGAATACACAAGTATGCTATTGATTACTAAACTTGGCCCATTTAGTCATTAACGTAATACACATATGTATTCTTATAATTGACTATATTGTATTATTTTAGCAAGTATTGCAGGGTAATTATTGAATATGAAGTAGTAAGACTTCAAGGTTTGTATGAAATCTACGGATTTAATGCAAGGCGTTGTGATAATCTTTAGATTTCACAAAGGTGTATATGAATTTGTATAACTTCTAGGTGTTTATGAAATCTACGGATTTCATGCATGGTGTTGTGATGATCTTTGGATTTCACAAGAGTTATGTGGAGTCCTTTGACCTTCACAAAGAGTTATGTGTGGTCGTTCGACCTTCACAAAGAGATGTGGGGTTGTTTGACCATCACAAAGAGTTATGTGGGGTCGTTTGACCTTCATAAAGAGTTATGTGGGGTCCTTTGACCTTCATAAAGAGTTACGTGGGGTCATTTTATAAAGAGTTATGTGGGTTCATTTAACCTTCACAAAGAGTTATGTGGGGTCGTTTGACCTTCATAAAGAGTTATGTGGGGTCGTTTGACCTTCACAAAGAGTTATGTGGGGTCGTTCGACCATCACAAAGAGATGTGCGTTTGATCTTGACAGAGAGTTATGTGGGGTAGTTTGACATTCACAAGAAGTCACATAAAATCTATGATTAAAAAAAATAAAAAAATAAAAAAGAAAAATAAAATAAAAGTAGAGAAGAAGTGTATTAAAAATAAATAAGTATATCTTATTCATAAAGGAGTGTATAAAAATTTTGAGTTCATGAAGTTTTAATTGTGATATATTTAAATTCACGATGGTCTAGTAAAACCTTTTGATAAAAAGTATTGATTTAAGACTTCAAGAAAGTTTAGTGTAAGGTTTGGAAAGAAAAAAAAGGAGCATTGTGATGTGTTTAATTTAAAAAATAAAAAAAAATAAAAATAAACGAATTTTTTGAAAATATAAGATGGGGATTTGGGGTACTAAATTACCAAACATGATGAGGATGTTATGATCCATTTAATGGGAATTGCAAACGTGGAGTAAAATACTAAGTTAATACGGGAGTAAACGAAAGAGTTCGGATTAAACATACTAAAATGATGAAAATGTTTGTGTGGACTAATAATCCGTAGGTGATGTTGAGATTCATTTATTCGGGAAGATTGCTTTTGATAAGCATGGGGCATCTTAAATTCTAATTATGAAGTGGGAATGGTGGCCGGAGAAAGACTAAATAGATGATGAGCTATGATGATCAAGTTTGACACGATAAGGGCCATGAGCCTTGCAAGTAAGTTAAGTAAATTCCTTAAATTGAATTGTGTGCAATATAGTTTAATTGATGTGTTATCGTATGCCAAAGCATTTAAGGAGTGACAAGACAAAACATAATGCACACACTTAAGTTTGTCAAAGGATGAGTTGATGTCCCTTACATTGTTTGTTTTATAGAAATTGATGACGTGATAAGTGAATTTTTGAAAGCAAATACATGTACAATGGGTAAACAATTTTAAATTTGATGTGTAATATGGTTAACAAATGTGTGTTAAATTGCTGAATTGTTAGCTTGATTTTGAAGCAAAGTTGAATTCGTTAAAATTTTGTGACTAATTTGGATGAGCATAAAGCGGAGACTCAGTTTAAACAAACAACCATAATGCGAGCACCATATTTTAAACTTCACAACTCGAAACATGTGATAGTAACAAGAAGTTATATTAGGATAATGTGTTGATTATTTCACCTCACGAGTGAAATGAACCAACATATGGTGCTAATGTACCTTCTCGTCACTATGATAATGTGAATATAAATGAAGAGAAAAATGCCGTGGTAGACTATATGTGTTACGAAATGGATTAAGGGGTAGTAATCAAGATGAAGTATGTTTTAGAGATTCACTTATACGAAGTCATTATTGTGTCCTTATGTAGATATGTGAATAAATAAATTTGAGTCAAACTTATTGATAACTCATCAAGATTTCTCATGAGATGAAATCAGATTGTTGAGGTGTAACTTATAATTTGGTTTCTTTATATGCTTAGTCAATTTTGGGGATAATAATATTAATAATTGCATGCAACTCCATAGAATGTAAGAGGATTGTTTAGTTAACGAAATACATTTCACATTGATCCAAGATTTGGCGTTGCCATTAATCCGACATGATTGTTGAAGGGTAATCATTGAAATTATTTCTTTTATTTTGTGACACGTGATTTTAATTAGAATAAATAGCAAGTTTTTGTGACTGTCTACTATAAATTATAAAAGTGTGCAGAATCCTCGATTCGAGAGATTAGTTTAACTTGATGCAAATATGGTTTTGGATTTAACCTAATATATGGTGACGTCACAACATTGTTGAAACGGTTAGAGGTGTGAAATGATATGTACTCAAATCATGTGGATGCACGGAATTTTCAGGAAATTGAGATACTGAAACAGACATATGGGAACACATGCATGGTGCCGGGAGACATGCGTTCCACTTTGGCTTTAAAGGTATGTGATTTGTTATTTTATAATTGTGGTATCGCGTACTATGATTAGTTAATCGTTAGCACTTGTAAAATGCACGTGCAAGTAACTAATAATAAATATCACAAACAGGAGAACTATTGTTGTCACACCTTATATCGTAAAATAAACGATTTTGTATGAATAAATTAAGATTCTAGGTGATTTTGCACGTTTGGTCAAGATTTTGTGCATTGGGTCATCGAATAATAATGATCTAGTTATGATGAATGCTATATACATTACAAAGGAGTATTGAGATCTAGGGTAAGACCTGAACAAAGCCATAAATTAAAATAACAAGATAATATGTGAACAACGACAAGATATGAACCGGAATACAGAAAAGCACTTTATAAGCTATTTAATCCTTCAAAGATGTAAAAGTATGGTGGGTTGCCAAAAGAATGTGCAAACTAGGCAAGGATCATTCAAGTTAGATTCAACGGCTGTAAAAATGTGTAATTTACTCTTTAAAAGACATGTACAAATGACATCGTGTGTTTGCTATGGTAGAGTTCAGTTACACTCAAGATGAATTGAAGCTTACTGCGTGATATGCGGTACGTCTTTTAGACTAACTAAAGCTTAAATCGGAGGTAAAATATAATGTTAAGATCCAAATTTATAAAATACAGTATTGATATGAGATAGGATGAGGTAATACATTCTCTTGATGTGCCGTGCGGTTTCGGGGACGAAACCTTATTAAGGTGGGTGGATTTGTAACATCCCAAATTCTCTTGAGAATTTCAAATATATTTTTAAATAAATTCATATCTCAAGGTAAGTTCATTTATAGCGAACATGATGTTTATATGCTAATATTAAAAAAGTTGTATTTAAAAGAGACTTCGAATGTTGAAAGAATATATTTGCTTAACTCATTAAGCAGTTAAGGTTTAAATTTTGAGTCATGAAAGTTAAAGGTATTTGTGGCCAGCTTAAATTCAAAGAGGATTATAATGGGTTAAACCTAATGTTATATTTAAATATGGTATATGGGGAAACTGATGGAAGGAGGAAAAGAGAGAGAGACCTCCTATTCGGTGACTAGAACCATCAATCGAAGGGGAGGGGGATTGACTTCGCGTAGGTAGTTGGAAAAATTGGAAGACTAAAGCCTTGATTCTTCTACCCCTGCTCGATTTTAGGGCTTACGGTAGGTACTCCTCCAAGTTCTAATAGTGATGATACATGATATGGGTGAATCAAAGATCATGCTATGAATTTGATGGGATATTGTTAGCTTGAATTATGTTAATAATCATGTTAGACAAGTTGGATGCACACTAGGTGTTTGATAAAATGCCACAAAGAAGACATTGTGAAAATTTAAACAAAAAATGTGATGTTAACTTGTGTAGAGATAAGTAAAAACATAGATGTGTGATAAAGATCATATGGGATGTATTGCTTTATATAAGGATCAAACTTTAAAGGATCTTTTATAAGGCATTCTAATGTGGTGTGTTGATTTGCAAGTTAGTTACTCGATATGAAGCTTGAAAGCTAACCGAACGGGATGAGCATCTAAGTATGTCATATCCGACAGGCGAAGGTCAAATGCTATGTTGTTGTTTTGGTACATAGTTGTAGGTCGAGGGTTATTTTGGGAAATAAAATATGTCTTTTCTGCATGAAATTTGGTTTCAACGTTTCCTGATACGTTTGTCTAAGCCCTATGAAAGGTTCCAGGTCAAACGGGCTTAGTTAAGATGCCAAAACAAGTTTGCAAAACTAGTTTATGGCTGCTGTCCGAACCAGATTAGCCCATCTGTGGGTGTCGTTTCGGGACCTTAATCATTTTATTTTCGTCTGATTTTTGGTCAAAAGTTTGTTAATATCATAACTGAATTTATATAAGTTTTATAGATTTTTCTGAAATCATTTGATGCGGTTTTGTGAATTGTTTATTAATAAAACAAGGATTTTCAGAAACCAGGTCAGCCTACTTACGGGTGCAGTTTCGGGGTCTTAATCATTTTATTTTGACAAGATTCTTGGCAGGGTGTTAGTTAACATCATAAATTATTTTGTGGCATTTTTGTAGAATTTTTTGTAATGGCTTGGTATGGTTTTATGTGCATTTCGTTAATAAAGTCCTGATTTTCAGCAATTTATTTATTAACATTATAGCCGGTTGGTGTACTTGTCTAACCAATTGATACCGCATCGCATAGTTAGTTGGATTAGTATAAAGATGGAATTCCTTTGTCGAACTACATGTTTAACTGTTTGAATTGTGTTTATGATGATTAGAGACAGGTACACATAACCTGGAATCAAATGGGTGAGTCAAAACATAGAAAAAGGAAGTATGGATTACACAAACATAACTAGAGGGTGCTAGGTTGAAATAAGAATGTCTATACTGGTTGATATGTTGAACTAGCGTATAGTACGTTGATCTCGGCTTGTGATACGCGGGCCAGGTTTTAGTACTTTTTGCTAAATTGCTTGTTTTGTTTAATATGTTGGTTTATTTACATTTCTTGTATTATTAAAGCTAACCATAATGTGCAATTTCTTAGGTAAAACTTGTATCTCCAATTGTGAGTGGATTGAGTATGAAGATAAATATATAAATTAAAAGGAGAAGACACAATCTTGGATGAGACGATGTTTGGTGGACAAGTAAAGAGACGACGCAAGGGATGTAATATATAAGTATGTTCATGTTATGTGAAGGTATCAAATACAAAGCTTTGTAGTAGGAAGGCTCGTGTTAAGGTTTCGGATAGGATGAACAAAGGCGTCTTTTGTAAATGTCATTCGTTTTCAAAACCGCAAGTGGGTCAATATGCTAAGTATGTTTTGTTTATTTATTTACTTATATTTAAACACAATATAGATTGGAAACCTTATGTTTTTTTTTTAATTTTTAAAGATTTAAGAATTTGGGATCATTTTCCACTTCGCAAATTAGTTATTTTAAAATATAACGTTTGGGTGTTATACAATTAACAGCAACCAATTCCCCAAAACGACAAACCACCCAACCTAAGCCCTAATGCAAATGCTAACCGCAATGGAAACCGAAGAGGTGGTGGCCGTAATCAGAGACAGTTTAATGTTGGATATGATCGATTAGTCAGGTCTAAATCACAAATCGTCAAGGTTTATTTGAGTTCGAGAGGGTGATTAATAGAAGGGGATTTTTTGATGACTATGATGAGTTTGAGGATAAGGAAGAATTGGAGGACATTAATGGGGGTTAGTATTAGCAATGAGATCAACAACAACACCCCTAACATAACCGAGCACCTGAGACGATTCAACAACCAAGAAACCGCAGAGCTTAAAGAAGACAGGTTGTTCAAGAGCCACAAATTCTAGAGTATGAATTTGATGATTGGGACCTAGGGGCGTTTATCCCACCACCAGTTTAGGGGGTCAAAGTCATTCAATTCCACAAGTGGCCATGAACCCATTACCGATTATTATTCCAGTCTGAGATGGGAGAATGTTTTCAGTGAAGTAGATTAGTTTGACTGGGATTCCCACATTTTTTAGGAAAGCCATGGAGGAGCCATACCATGACGTGAGCGAGTTTAATTCGATATGTGCCACTATTTCCAGTCAGGGGGTTCACTGCAGATGAGGTGAAGTTGGTGGCTTTACAGATTAGCTTGAAGGATGAAGCAAAACGATGATTCCTATCATTACCTTTGGCTAGTATTTACATGTGACAAGATTTAGCTCAGTAGTTTCTAAACGAGTATTACACACTGTAAAGAACCACGGAAGCCCGAACTGCCATAAGAAATTATCAACAACAAGTGGGTGAAACGTTTCTTGAGGCCTTCACAAGGTTTAAGTTGCTATTGAGAACCTTCCCTCATCATGGAATAGCTCTGTGAGTGTTAATTAAGAATTCCATGATCACCTGCCTAACGATGACGTGCGTGATTTAAGTCGACCATGAATGGGTGACGAATGATGTGAATGAGGATTGGCGACACTTTGAGAGACATGCCATGATCAAACAGGATGGTAAAACGGGCAGTCGTTAAAGCGGTAGACAGTGGAGGTTTGGAGGATCGAATGGCAAGGTTAGAGAAGAAGTTGGATCAATTGATTGTTGTGGGTACGAGAGAGAAAGGGAAGTCCAGAAAAGCATACCCGATTTGTGAAGGGTGTGGCGAATTAGGGCATGATTTGGCTAGTTGTGGGGTTGCGGAGGATGACGAAGACGAGGAAGGAAAAGCGGTAAATTTCGTTCAAGGGGAGAGAAGATACAACAATAATAGTAATATGAACTCCAATACCTATCACCCGGACCTCAGAAATCACCCGAACTTCTGCTATGGAAACTTGAACACTCAGCAAAACAAAAATTTCCAAAGGCAGTACTCAGAAAACAGGTTATCAGTCAAATCAGAGACAGTATGGAAACAGTTCAAGTAATGTTCATAGTGGTTGTAAGTAGAGAGAAACTGGTGGGTAAATAAAGTGTATGGTAAAAGCGAGGGGTACAATCAAGGTAATAAGCAAAGTGGATCGTCAGGGGCAAATGAGTTGAGTACTAAGCTTGATGCACTGATGACATTGATACTGGAGGGTAAGAAGGAATATGAGAAACACAAGGAGATTGTAGATAAGCGAATGCAGCAAGGGATAAGAAGGTTAGTTAATTGGTAGAAGAAGTGGCAAAGTTAAAGAACAAATCGGGATAACTTATGAGTGACACATTAAAGAACCCGAACGACCATGGTAGCAGTTCGTAGAGTGGAAAGAGCACTCACATTAGCTAGGTAAGTACCCCCAGGAGCCGCAATAATGGGGTAAATCCACCGTTACCCCGTTGAGGATGTGGTGGAAGACTTGGGTGAAGATGGGAAAAGTGATGATGAGGTGGAAATTGAACCAAGTAATAAACCAAAAAAATTAATTATTAAAAATTTAAATGAATCGATAATAAAAAGGGAACACCAACTACCAAGGAGACGGGTTCAACGAGTAAAACCATTTCATTTCCTCAGGCGTTGGTGAACCCCGAATCATCATCATCTCTCCGAAAGAGGGGCCCACAACAGGAGGATGTGTGGGAAGTTTTTATACAGGTAAAAATTAATTTACCCCTCATAGATGCTATTAAATAAGTCACCGCATATGTTAAATTTTTAAAGAACATATGCACTGAAAAATGAACTCACAAATTGCCAAAACAAGTTGACTTAACTTATAATGTGAGTTCAATTTTGACGGGAATCCTCCCACCCAAACTTCAAGATCTGGGAACGCCAATAATACCTATTCAAGTGGGTGATTTTAAAATGACACGGGCGTTGCGAGATCTCAGAGCCGAGATGAGTATTCTCTCGGAAAGCTTATAAGACCAATATGATTTTGGTCCACTTAGAAAAGCCGACACCACCATGGTGTTGGCTGATTTGATACTTAAGCTTCCTAGGGGAATTGCTACTGATGTAATTGTGATGATTGAGGATTTTTATTACCCGGTTGACTTCCTGGTTTTAGATTATGTAACAGTTGACCCGAAACAGCAACCGAACGTGATTCTCGGTCAGCCCTTTTAGGCAACTGCAAATGCTTTAATAAACTGTAGAACCGGGGTAGTTGAAATGGCATTTGGTATTAAAAATCTCTGACTTAATGTGTTTTCAAACGTGTCTAAACCTCTGGTGAGTGACAAATGCTTTGCGGCTAATGTCAGTAGCATGTTAAATCCTTATGAAAATGAGGAAGATGCCCCAAAGGATTGTGCTATTTGTTGCAGGGAGGCTGTTGAGCATGTGTTGCAATTGCCAGAGGAAGAAATGGCAGTTGAGGTGTATGCCACTGGTATTGGGAAACCATCATGGTTGTAACAGGGGGAAAGATTACTAGGCACCATTGGTTCCAAGTTGAGAGCTTCACTTGAGAGTCCACCGGTAGTGGAGTTGAAAGAGCCCCCCGAAACACCACAAATATGTGTTTTGGGAAAAAGAAGAGACTTTACCGGCCATCATCGCCTCGAACTCAGTAGAAGATCTAGAAAAGGAATTGATGTAAGTTTTGAAACAACATGAAGCGGAGATTGGATGGACGATAGCGGACTTGAGGGGTATTAGTCCGTCTGTTATAATGCACAAGATTATCACAGACCCTGAGGTAAAACCTGCACACGATGCACAAAGACGGTTGAATCTGATATGCGGAAGTGGTGTAGAAAGAAGTCTTAAAGTGGTTGGATGCGGGAATCATTTTCTCGATCTCGGATAGACACAGACGGTTCTGAAGAAGGCGGGTATTCAGATAACCCATAATAAAGCAGGTGAAGAAATTACCACACGGTCGGTGTGGCGAATTTGTGTTGACTGCCGGAGGTAGAATACTGCGACTTCCAAGGACCATATTCATTGATCAGATCATCAAAAAATTATCATGTTAGAAATTTTACTGCTTTTTAGATGGTTATTCGGGGTACAATCAGATTGCTATTCACCCCGATGACCAACATAAGACCACTTTTATGTGTCTATACGGCACCTTCGGATTTAGGCAAATGCCTTTTAGTTTGTGTAATGCCCCGGCCAAATTTCAAAGGTGTATGATGAGTATCTTTTAAGATATGGTCTGGGATTCACTCAAAATTTTTATGGAGATTTTTCAATTTTCGGCTCATCTTTTGAATCATGTTTAAATGAATTAATAAAAGTTTTTAAAATATGTGTGGAAACGAATTTGGTCTTAAGTTAGGAGAAAAGCCATTTTATGGTTCATGAGGGAACGGTTTTGGGTCATTTCATCTCAAGTAGGGGGATTGAGGTTGAAAGAGCAAAAGTAAATGCTATATCTAATTTACCACAACCGACAAATGTGAAGGGAATCCGGTCATTTTTGGGATATGCTGGATTTTACCGACGGCTCACAAAAAATTTTGGCGTCATAACTAAACAGTTGTGTAATTTGCTACTAAAAGATGTACCATTTGTTTTCTATGAAGACTGTCTAAATGCGTTTAACAAACCTAAAAACAAATTAGTCGAAGCCCCCATCTTGATGTCACCCGATTGGTCAAGTCCATTTGAAATTATGTGTAACGTGAGTGACTACGCGGTCGAGGCTTTTTTTGGTCAATGGGTGGATAAAAAGCCCGTTGCTATACACTACACGAGCAAAACCCTTTCCGATGCTCAAATTAATTATACCACCATGGAAAAGGAATTGCTTGCGATAGTGTATGCGTTGGATAAATTTAGATCTTATCTTTGGGGAAGCAAAGTTGTTGTGTTTTCAGATCACAGTGTAGTGAAATATTTGATGGAAAAGAAAGATACAAAGCTGCGGTTGATTATATGGTCTTTGCCACTCCAAGAGTATGATGTGGAGATCCGTGACAAGAAGGGGAGCGAAAATGTCGTTGTGGACCACTTATCCAGATTGGTAGAAAGGGAAAAGGAGGAAGATGCTCGGGCTATAAGCGAGTCGTTTCTGAGTGAGCAACTATTTCCTGATTCAACTTTACCATGGTATGTTGACATTATTAATTTTCTTGTTGCAGGTACCATTCCCGAGTTTTTGCCAAAGAAAAAGAAGCACCAATTTTTGGCTAAGGTGAAACAGTACGTGTGGGAAGATTCGGATTTGTTTAAGGTCGGAGCTGATCAAGTAAGACCCCAAAACCCGGGAGTCAAACAGTTGGTCATCATATCCAAAATTTTCAAAAATTAAAGTCAAAACGACTTCAATTTATTAAAACCAGTCTAGAGTGACATGCAATGGAAAAACAATCAAGTACCAAATCCCAAAAACTGGGGAAATATACCTAAAATCAAATCCATAATCAAATATAAAAATATGTTTGTTTTTCTAAAATTTTCGATTAGATATGCCTTCAACCATCTGGATAGTCTCGAGCACGTCCAAGCGGTAATTTCCAATTATTTAACCTAAAAATCAAACTAACATACACATAAAGTTAGCTTATGCTAAGTGAGTTCATGTTTTTATAGACAACCAAAGTAATTAAATTTAATTTTAATAAATATAACAATTGTAGGGAAAATAACAATTAAATAAGTAAATAATTTTTTTCCTTGGTTACTTATGCTAGCACGGGCCTCCTTACCACGAGTCAATACTCGAGTAATATATTTGACCAGGTAGCGAAAAACAATCCTAAACACGTAATACGGGTCTCCCTACCACGAGTTAATATTCGAGTAATATATTTGACCCTATCACGGTTTAGCAAAATGACGGGCCTCCTCACCACGAATCACGAGACACGAAGTCAAGGACTCGAGTAATATATTTGACCCGCCCTAATCATAAACATGCAACATGGGCCTCCTCACCAAGAGTGAAGCCCGAGTAATATATTTTACCCGGTCACAGTTTGTCAAAGAACACACAACACTAAGCATACTTACATGCAACTTAGTCTCAATTAACTAAATAACATCATCAAGTGTAGGCTATAGGATAATATGTATATACCATTCCAGAAACAATACAATGCAAGTAAGTCTACACGTATTCATTTAAACAATTTAACAAGTAAAGACGTAGTAAGGTGTGTATGCTAGCCCAAAACGTAAAAAGGTTAAAAAGGTCATCTGGAAACTCACTTGACACGAGTCACATAAGTACCAACGAGCTAGAGAACCTCTATGTAATTCTATAAATCAAAAGCCTGTCGGGTTGCATACAACAATTAATAACTAAACCGTACTGATTCGCTTATCCTACAAGGCGTTCTAACATGATTTGATTGACCCAAAGCCTCACCCATACTAATTTCAATTACACCAGCCCCGAGGCCTTAAATTCACCAAAACCACCCTTAGTTAAAGCTAGGGGCAAAGGATTTCCAAACTACACCCGAATATTGTCAGTTGTGTCGAATACGCGAGTTAACTAGCCGTTTAAGTAATTACCAACCAACTCAGCCCAATATGGATAAAATTTAGTATTATTACAGCCAACAAGTCCACATGACACTACAAGGGCTGAACGGGTAGGCAATTCCCTTATACAACGCACGAATTACCGTTTAAGCGAGAATTCGCGCTTTACCAAACCTTTTGAGCAATCATCAACCAATTCTGCCCCGTTTTCATAAAAAAATAACATTTTCACAGCCGGTTTATCATATTGATGCTATACAATCCGAATTGCTTGTTAATTCCCTCAAAAAACACGCGAAACGCAACAATTAACAATTTAATCGACCGAAATCCTAGTTTTCGAACTATCAACAATTGACCCATCAAATCAATTCAATTGGTCATTATACAATATTATGAAGTAAGTGACATACATAGGAAGATATTGGAGCAAGAACCTTAACTTAATCAGCCCCGTATGTAGCTTAAACGAGCAGCCACCGGTTACGACCTAAACCGAAAGATTTTGATCAATAAGCGAGTAATAAAGGCGATTAAGGTGAAAAAGACGTTCCACGATATGGTACTGACATGGAATTAGTTGATATGCTCCTTGTAGTGGCTAGGATTGAAGAATAAATCAATGAATGGGGTGCGGGGAGCTGCTGATCGCAACCAGTAAAGGGGGGGGGGGGCTAGGGTTTATATTTTTGGTATTTTACACAATTGGTCCCCTAACTTGCATGATGAGAAATCTTGAGCCATAATTTAAAAAAATAAACTTTTAAGAATGATTAGGAGGCCACTCAAGTTGTAAGATTAACCTTCGAATATAGTACAAACTCTACAAACGTTTCATACCGTTAAACGAAAAATTTCGGGTGTTACAGATCAGGTGTTTCGAAGATGCTTTCTAGATGAGGAGATCTGAAGTGTATGAGCACTCACTTGCATGCGATGGACATTTCAGTGGGCAGAAAACTGGTCACAAAATTTTAGCATGTGGTTTTTATTGGCTCACTGTATTCAACGATGTGGCGGAATATGCTAAAAATTGTTTGTGATGCAAGCAGTTGGGTACTATTTCCAAGAGAAACTAGATGCACATGCAACCAATCCTTGTAGTTGACATCTTTGATGTTTGGGGATTGTTTTATGGGCCCGTTTCCAAATTCCTTCGAGAATTATTATATTTTGGTGGCGGTTGATTATGTTTCAAAATGGGCCGAAGCTATGGCCATCAAACAAATGACCAAGCCGTTGTTTGTAAGTTTGTCCAAACGTATATATTTTCTAGATGTGGTGTCTTCCTCGTTATAATAAGTGATGGGGAATTACATTTTAAATACTTCAATTTTGGCAAACTACTTAAATGATATGGTGTAAACCACCAAATAGCCACACCATATCATCCTCAGACGAGTGGTTAGGTGGAGCTGTCCAATAGGCAGATTAAAATATTCTGCAAAAGACGATTAGGTTCGATCAAAAAAATTGGTCAATAAAGTTAAATGATTTTTATGGGCTTACCGAATGGATTTTAAAACGCCTATCGTCACCACCCCACCATCAGTTTGTTTATGGAAAAGGGTGGCATTTGCCTGTGGAACTTGCTCATATGGCTGTAAAAAATGTTAACTTGGATTGTGAGTGTGCAGGTAAGGATCGGAAATTGAGCATATGTGACTTGGGGGATCTTAGAGATGAAGCATATGAGTGTGCTTCAGCTTATAAAGATAGAATGAAGCGAGTGTGCAATGCCATGATTAAGAGGAAGTTTTTTGAAGAAGGACAGCGGGTCTGGCTCGAGGGAAAAACTTTTTCTATGTAAGTTGAAAAGAAAATGGCTAGGATCGTATTAGGTTAAGAATTTCGTAGAGTTCGGTGAGGTTGAAATTGAATATTTCAACGATCATTTAAGGTAGGTGGTGAACAGGCGTCGATTAAAACCATATCTGGCGGAGGCAGATCTAAATAAAATCATACATTAGTCAGTGGTGAGCTTTATAGCAACCGCACCGACCTATTCAGCGAATTGATAAGGGCTAGGTAATGTTGGGCTGCAGACATTAAATTTAGCGCTTGTCGGGAGGCAACCCGATTTTGGTTTTATGTTTTTCATTATGTTTTATCAGTTAAAAAATTTGGCCTGGAGCCATCGTAGCCTACGGTGGCCAAACCTTAGCTTACGGTGGCATCGTAGGCTACGACCATTGCTCTCTGGATTATGGTACAAATACGACCGTAAGCTACGGTCACTTAACTATAGCTTACGGTGAGGTCGGGGCAAAACTGGCGGTGAAGATATAAAAAAAATATATATAACAATATAATAGTTATTTTAATTTAAAACAATATCAACCACAAATCTTAACCTACAACTCTTCAATAGATCAAACTACCCTCCTTCATCTCTTTCCACTTCTCTTCTTCCCCTATAACCCTCATAACCCATCTTCTTCTTCATCATCCTAAGTCATTCATTCCTCCACCAAATCTTTTGATTCGGGGTCTAATCTCATTAATATTTTGACAGGAATTCAATTGTAGTGTTGGTTTTCATCAATTTCTCTTTGTTTTTTGCCGGACTCATGTGTAGGGTGACGAACACTAGAAACCGAAGTTGGGGTTTCTCTTGTTTAATTGTTTTATCTGGTAATCGAACTGTGTGGAGACTTATTTCAACATGTACGGTATGTTCTTTATTATTTTTAGTGAAGATACTTAATTTATGTTGTTAAAAGTTTCAAAATAGCTATGTTGGGTTTGGAATATGGTTGTGGGTAAGTATATAAATGTTTTCCCCATGTTTGTTGTTGTTAGATGTTATTAGGGGTCTAGAAAATGGGTGCCTTTGATTAGTATGAGTTGTTATGATGGTTTGGTGATTTTAAGAGATTGGGATTTATGCATTAAACACGGATTTTGAGTGCAAAAAGGTTATGCCTAGATAAATTATAACCTTTAAGGGTAAATTTGTTAATTGGGTTTAAAATATGGGTGTCAAAAACCATGACTCCATAACCAACGACAAGTGTGGGGAAATTTTGGGTTTGTATTAGGCATTGTGAGCGCCGGGTTGATGCATTTTGTTTGTTGTGTTTGTGTAGGATGGGAAGAACTGGTGATACTAGAAAGAATTCACCAAGGAATAACGGCAAAGCTAGTTCATCTTTAGCTGCACCGGATACTCCATTACCAAAAAGAAGATTAATTTTGCCGGATGAAGATGAGGATAATGAACCGATGCGGGAGCAATATGAAGATGAGGGTATGGCACCTCCCCTTAAATCTATATGGGGAGGGGGTCTTTTGTCGGGAATGGAACCTTATTGGAAGACAGAGTGGTTTAATGATGAAATGAACAAGTTAAAGACTAAGAATTTCGGGATCATTTGTGAAAAGCATGTAAAGAGTAGTGATATGAAGCCATTAGGGATAATCAGAATGTTTAAAAACCAAGGATGGGAAGCAGTATTGAAATGTTACGATGGTGAAAGCAAGGTGCTTTATATGGACATTATTAAGAGTGGGAGTCCATATTGAGGTTTGAATGGGGAAATAATGCACCAAAATCGATGAGGTTGTTCGGGAGAGTGAATAATAAGGAGGTAGTGATGTCTATGGATAACCTTCATCATATTGCTCATTTTGATTCAAGGCCATTGGGGGAATGCAATTTCCCTTCGGAGTATGATCTTTACTGACACCCTGATAAACACCCACGTATGAGATGATGAAGAGTGAAATTTTCAAACCAGAAATGGGCCATAATATCCTTAGAAATAATTTGAAGGGTCATGCCAGGCTACTATTAAGATTGGTGATTAATAATGTTATGCCACGAAGTGGGATAGAACGAGTGTCGGATGTTAGAGATACGGATTTTATATGTGTTAATGAAAGGGGAGCCGAAGATCTCTTTCCGGTGTTTGGTTATCACTAATATTTAGGTGACAAGAGAATCAAAGAAGAAATTGATTATACCTCACTGCCAACTGATCACAACTTAATTGAAGATGAAGGGTGCTATTGGGGATGATACACCAAGGGTAAAGAAAATTCATCACCCATTTTCAATGGACTAGATGGAGAAAGAGGGTTGGTTGGCTGGTGCAATAAAGGAATACTTGATTTTGAAACATTGGAATACGAAGACACTGTTGACAGTTTTGAAGAGTGGTAATGGAGAGGATGTTATTGAAGAGCCTTATGAGCTAATTGTTCGGGGGGGGGGGGGGAGTAATGTGGCAGCACCAGTGGGCGGTGTTGGAAGTAGTAATGGGGGTAGTTCGTTTAAGTAGCCCCAATTTATCCCTGTTCAGCAACCACATGGGATGGTACAGGATGATCCAGGGATGACTGAGTGGCTTCAAACATCGAGGCCATCTGCATATGGAGGTTGGAGTAGTGAGTTCCAGCACATGTTTGATTAGCAGAATCGGTATGTGGAGTTGTAGAGAAGGGTGACACAGAGGGTTTATGACAGAATGGAGATGTGGAACCAAACGCATGCGTATAACTTTCAGCAAGACAGTAATGATAGGTACCGAGATGATCTCCATAGAAGGACACATGAGGCATGGCAACGTGGGGAACTGGTGGTGGCAAACCCACCAATGATTGATTACACTACTTTGGACCCTTACAATAGGAGTGTTCAGTATCCGCAACCACAATTGCACCATTCACGTTGGATTGACCATCATGCAGATGCGACGCGAGATTCAGGTGCGAGTAGTTCGTCTGATGCTTTTAACTTTTCTAGTGTGATGGAGATGATGAGGTCTATCTTTGGTGACCCGCAACCACCATATTATTATACATTCGCTTATCAGGTCCGTTTTTCTCTCCCTATGTTTTATGTTTATGTTGAACATGTTATTTAATTTCTTGGGTGGCTGGGTTATGAAACTTTGGGGTGTGTGTTTGGTTGCTTGTTCGAACTATGTTTGGTATATGGTGGTACTTGATGTGAATGGTTGTTAATGTTTGGGTTGTACACTTTTAGAATTGTCTTACTTGTGTCCGGGCTAACATGGGGAGAAATATTCATAAGAAATATTCGTATGCCACACTCGAGTTTTCACTGTAAATTACATTGGGGACAATGAAGTTTAAGTGTGGGGATGTAGGATTGAATTTGAAAAAAGTGCAAAATGTTAAAAATGTCAAATTTAAAATTTTTTGCAAAACCATGGAAAATTATCAAAAAAATTGGGAACTGTTTGTCAAACCTAATATATATAAATAAATTAAAAAATAAATAATTAAATATATAAAAAGAATAGAAACACACTTAATTTAGGATGTGTCGGTAGGCTCAACCTATAAGAATGAAAGGACGGTGGTCATTGACTTAATTGAACTCTTAAATGCTTGATTTTTAGTGGGAAACATCTTCGGGTTTTGTTTGTTTAACTAAGCATGTGTAAGGACTGGGATGAAAGGTCGGGCCATACTCAAGCCTTTTGGTAGATTTTATCACCAAAAGAAATTTTTAAATATGAATATACTATTGAACGATGAATGGATAGGCTTAATGTTAGAGTATGCTATATGGCTTATGATATAAATATTAATAAAAATACTTCAAGTTTAAGTGGTTAACGTTTCATAGGCGTATGGTTTTATAACCTTAAATCCTGTATTGATGGGATGCTTCTGGGTTTGGAGACCATGGATCTTTATGCGGTATATCTCCTAAGTGGATTTATAGATATTAAAGGAGCTCAAAGAGCAAACCCGCAGTTTTTCTACTAAATATAACTCATTAAACTTGATCATCTCGTACATCAAATTAAAAATACACTACTGACTTGATCATCCACGCTGTTAGTCATATGGGGTCCCGTTGGTCACGTCCTTTTACCAATAAGAAATGGACCACAATCGACACGTCATATGTAAGCCCTACAGATGAATTCGTGCATACTCACCTATGGAGATGGACTTTGGGGTGTTGCTTGATAACATGGGTATGCCATGTAGTGGGGACCATTTAGTAGATAATTAGTTAATTGCACCATAATCGTATATAATGGCCTTTCTGGTAGACTTTGATGCTTAAGTTTAGGTGGACAACAATATCCTTGATTGTCTAAGCTATTACAAATGGGCTTAAAAGGTGTACAATTTGTGCAATTTTTTGATCAACTATACCTAAGTCTAAAGGTTTAAATAAAATTGGGGTGGTCTGGTTCGGTAAAACCATAATGAGGCATGGTAAGGCGTCTTCAGAGCTTTGATGTGTGGGTCCCACTTAATCATATAAACTAATGAATTTGTCACGCCTTATTTGTCCCGGTTAAGTATTAGTGCATGGGTTTAAGTGTATAGCAATATTGGCAATCGCGGTTTTTGTGTTATCTGTAATTAAAGTAAAATAACTTAAGTGTTTTGTAAAGAGTTTCTGGTTTTGATTCCATTGTAAATCTTTTTCGGGACAAAAAAGGAGAAGTGTAGGAATGCGATTTTTGGGTGAAATAATGTGTGTTAAGTGAGCTATATAACGTATTTTGTGTATTTATATGTCTCGGACACGATGTCACACCCTGACTATCAAAATGTGGAAGCGTAAAAGGGGAATCTAACAAACAACTCTGGTATCAATCATATTGTTTATTAAGAAACATTACAAACTAATTTACAATATATTACATTGTTCTATTTTTGTTTACTGTCAAGGTGATACAAACAAAATCATACATTAACTGTCTCACTCCTTACTAGAATATTTGTAAATATTCACATAGCATCGATCATGTTCCAAGACAGGTAGCATGTCATCAAATCAATCCAACTTTGGTAAACCTGAAAGGCAGTTTAAAACGGGTCAACTACAAGAGTTGGTGAGTTTCTTGAGTTTCAAGAAAACAGTTATGCGTAATCACAACTCATCGCTTGTATGTATGTTTATAAGTATGTATGTTAATGATGTAATTATGCTAAGCTATAGTGAAGCCGTGATTGAACGTTAGTGCTGTGTGCCTCCATTTCCCATGCACAATCAACCGTTGTGGCCCCCCTTTCGCCCACAACATACCACAAGTAGCTATGTCTAATACTACATAGCCTGTTCATATAATCATGGTCATGCGCAAACAGCGTTATGTGTGACATGACAACCAGTCCAATTCCGTTTAGGTTTGTCAAACCAATAATACTATTCACAAGCCACCGGCTCGAAGTTAATCACTGTGTTAGCGGGGACTTTCATGTGTTAGCACTTAGATAATTCACATCATCACATGTTTTAGGTATGAATATATGTAATCAACATGCTTTTCACCCCAAAAGTTCTTAAAACGTTTAGAAAGAGGGGTTATGAAACTCATGGTTTAGTAGATATTCGGTGCTGTATCGGCTCGTTTTTTGTCTCACTCGCTCTTACTTAGTCCCTATAATCAATATAATAATAAATTAATATTTTAATATTATTATAATCTTCATACTAAACTGGGTTGTATATCTAGTCTGGGTATAGCTATCACGCCCAGAATGTGTCAATAGGCTTAGATTATGACGTTGTTCAACGTCCAATATTTAAAATCAAACTTGGTTCAGTTTACCTCACCAGCTGGGCTAGGTTGATTGTTTACGTGTATAGAAAACATTTATGACCATGTTAACTTGGGTAAGCGTGCTGGTTGACAAATTAGGGGCCTGGATTCGCTACGGGGCTCATTTCCGTTTATTTAGTCTGGTTTGGAGAAAAACGCGCACAATCCATCCAAGTTGTCTGGATTTCTCAAAAAAGTTCGGTCTTTACTTAATTAACCCAAAAATGTGTTTTTGGATCACTCTTGATGTTCTGATATTCCAACAGGTTCGTTAATCACGAACTTGTCGGTTTCTATTAGAACTGAATTTGTTTAATCTTCAAATTAGCACAATTAATATTCCGTTTATCATTAAATTATGAAAATTTATAAACTTATAAATTAAAATATTCAGATTTTTCTAAAAATATTTATGGAATTATTTACTGATTTATTAATTTACAAAAGTTCAATTTATATGCTATAATTAACCCGAAAATCGTTCGTTTATACCAAAAGATTTCTAAAATATCCGAAAAAATTCCTGAAAGATACAAACAACTCCCAATACACCCTGTAAAATTCACAGAACCTAACACTTTTGCCAAATTGCCTTTTTGAGCCAAAAACGACTATAAAAACTCGAATAAACGCGAATCCACAAAGCATAGCTAGGGTTAATTTCATATGTGATCATATTATACTAAATCTGAGTTCCCCACAAAATTTCATAATTTTTCAAGCATATTATGTATTTTTCCCAAATAAACGTCCGTAATTGGTAATAAATTCACCAAATATTCTCCGCTGGTCGAAAAATTATCAAATTTGGACAGGGATTCATTCATATGGTCCCTGATGTCCCTGCAAAAGTTAAAAAGCTAACAACACGCACGTCACAATCTAACCCAAAACAACCGCTAAACGAGTAATTCGGTATTGCCTTTGCGGTATTCGTTCGTTTTCGCTCTCTTATTCAAATTTTAAGGTTCTTGTGCTTCTATGTAAGGTAACTACAGATCCTATATCACAAACCAACCATATATCATTAATTAATCATCCTTGAAACTTAGGGTTTTCGGTTAGGGCTTAAAACTAAACTTTTGAATCGTGAAAACGCGATTTAAACCTCTTAATTCGTGTTTATGGCAAAAAAAAAAAAAAAAAAAAAAAATCCTTATCAAAACAGGTTTCTAACCATGTGTATGATCAAAATATATTTTTCGTCCATTTTTAGGGTTTTTGCATGGTTAGAAATGATTTTTGATAATCAAGGATCAATATTTATGGAAAAAACATGATCAAACATGCATCAAATGATCAAATTAGATGTTATTACCTACGGTTTTGGCTGGGTTTTCAAATGATCAGTTGAAGCAGCTTCAAAGTGTGTTATTAGGAGCTTGTAGAATGCTTTAGAATTGTTAGAAAGGTTAAAAAATATTATATAAGGGGTTAATTCAAACCTGGCGACAGAAATGAACATGGCCCTCTTTGGCCTGATTTTGGCCCAATGACCTCTATTTGCGTGCCCGAGCATGAAATCTTGAGTTCAAATTTAATTCGGGTTTGGTTTTTTGCGTGAAAAATATATTGGGTATAACAAACAGTGCAAAAACGAGTGTTTTTCATCCAATTTCTTGTAAATTTAAAAAAACATACTATTTGTTTGTCAAATCAAAAATATTTTCACAAATCGCTTAAAACATCCCAATAAGTGTTTTGTAATTTTTTTTCGGCTTAACGGATGATACAATGCTTGTTTTGTAACTATCTTTCGCGTTTAAGTTCATAGCGAGTAGTTAAACGAGTATGTTTTCTTTTAACTGGTTTACTATCGTACTAAGGCTATAATATCAATATGTTAGATTATATTAAACGTATATCACTTATAGATGCACCCCCGGGATATCTGGGTCACAACCAGACCCGTTTAGTTATTCGTTTGTTCGGTACGTAATAAGCGATTAATCGTTTAATCGATAAATGCATACTAAGGTGTACCTGGTTATGTCACGAATATCACATTCTACCCTAGTTAGAAAATTTCGTTCCCAAAATTTGATTATTCAGCTTTGTCTTTATTTGGGGAAAGGTACGAGTATTTCTTTTTAAATTCAGATTTTCGCTCCCACTTGAATTCAGGTCCTCTTTATGAATCCACTGAACTTTGATGTAAGACCTTGAAACATGGGACTTAAACAGTTGGTCATCATTGTTGGACTCTATCTACCCAAGACACATATTATAATTGATGTGGCTAGTACGTCATGATCCAAGTCGGGTCATACCCAATAACAAGCTAGACAAACATTTGTTTATTTATGATATGATGATAAGTAAATAAATGTTGACACTTATGTTATTTGGAAAGGGTTTCTAAATACAACGTACTTGTGAAATGAATAAATCATATGGATGATTTATACTTCGAGAGAGAGCGTTCCAAAATGAAACTTAAGATGGTTAAGTAACAATATGTTAAAAATGGTTACCAAGCATGTTACCTATATTGTGTTATATTTATTTTGGGAAATAACACAATGTGAGTTATGATATAATAATAATAATAATAATAATAATAATAATAATAATAATAATAATAATAATAATAATAATAATAATAATAATAATAATAATAATAATAAAGGGAATTAAGCCCCCCTCCCCCTCTCGCTTTCTCTTTTCTTATTTTATTATCATTTCAAAATATAGTGGGTGCATGCAAGGGATTCCATTGGGAGACTTGGGTGGTGCATTGAAAGATCATTTTTCTATCATCTCTCTTTCACACATAACACAACACAAGTTACAAAACTCCTCTTTTCTTTTCTCTCTATTTGAATTTGGCCAAAGGGAAAAAAGGGCAAGGAAGAAGGTGTTTTGAAGTGTAAATCCAAGCTAAGAGGTGCATTGTTGGAGCATGGGGTATGCAAGCTTGACGAACTCCCATTAAAGTTCTTGCCTACCATTTCATCATCTCTTTCCCACTTTCTTGGTTTTGAAAGGTAGTCTTAACATGCATGGACTTATAGTGACATGCATGTGTTTGTTAGTATGTATTTCGTATATGGATCCTGGATTGGGTTTTGCATGTATAAAATTGGTTTTATACACATCAAATTAACAAGATTTAAAACCTTAATCCGCTGCGTTTTTTCACAAAAATGGCATTTTATGACTTTGATAATCTTGTTAAAACCCAACAATGGCATCAAGAGCCACTTATACGGATGCATGCTTCTTTAGACCCAAAAATTTTCGGGTTTATGGTGGGTTTTACAATTTGGCCGAAAGTTTTAGGTATTTTGGTTACCCCATGGTTTTTCAAGATTATACTTTACATGTATGTGGTAATCTTGAAAAATTAGGTCATTTGGATGATTGTTTATTTAGTTTGGACAAAACCCGAAAACTTTCGGTTTCGTTTGTTTGGGCCGAAAGTTTTAAGGGGAAAGGGGAACCATTTTTGGTCTTGTGTTATTGCATATTTGGATATGTGTTGGATGATAATAACCTAGCCTTAGCCTTATGTTTGGTTGAATGATTGTGTTGTGGTTGTTTGTTCATTCATATGGTTGTTTGTTCATTCAATATGGTTGTAATATTTTTTGGGTTTTGTAATCTATTTATTCATTCATTTGGTATGTAATAATAAGTAGATTAGTTGCATTTTCTTTACAATAGAAAAAAATGTATTAGGATCTATTTTGTGTAAAAGAAGATGCAAGGAAGGAAACCCAAATAAAGTCGTGGAGACCACAACACGGAGTGAACACTTGGAGCATTTAGATGCGGGATCAAGTGAGAGTTCACCGACACAAGAATATGTCCTTTTGGGTCCCTTAGGAGAGACTTTTTGGCACACTTGTCTTCAGTCAACAAGTGCAGTCAACATTAGGAGGCTATGGTTATTAACTTGTCGTTGTGTGTTTTATGCTTGTTTGGTTGATTTACTTTTGTTTGTGCTATTTCAATTTGGATTGATAATCACTTAAAATCGACAACTAGCGTAAAATTGGTTCCTTAGAAATCATTAGGTAATAAAGTCGGTTTTATTAAAGGCTAATGATTTTACAATAAAATGGTTTTTATTAATAGGAACTATGAAAATGGGTTTTTCAACTAAGTACCATTCGTTTGAATGAATGCAAATGCAAGGTACATAAATGTTTTCCAATCTAGAATTTAGAAAACGAAAATCCCTTTTTAAAAAATTAGTCAAACACCATCCTTTTATGCAACACTCGAATCACTTGGGAACTCGGTATGGGATAAAGGTCACCTAACCATATTAGAGGAAACTTGTGAGTTTGAGGTGGGTTTACCATATTTGTCGATAAAGATCACCTAACCACTTGTATGTGTAAACTCACATGTGTGTATAAGTAGGACGACTTAAATTAGAAACCATGTGAATAGGGTCACCGAAGCATGGTGTAGAATGGTGTTGATGGGATTAAACATGCCAACTAAACATAAGATTTTTGACCGATCCCATAAAAACTAGAAGTTGCAAAGGGTTGAAATTGTCAAACGTTGACTACCTTGTTAATTTAAATTGTAGGATACACGTCACCTAACTACTATTTGAATGTAATGTTGGGTTCAAGATGGCCGTAATCAACAACCCACCTAACGCGATTATCCCACCGGTTCATAACCTATCAATAAGATCTACACTTGACAAAGATTGTCTAAACTATAACAACTTTATGGATTGGTATCGAAACTTGAGAATTGTTCTCAAGCAAGAAAATAAATCCTATATTTTAGAAGATCCTATTCCCGATGAGCCTAGCATTGACGATGCCCAAGCCTATAACAATTGGGTTAAGTACAATGAGGATTCGGTGCAAGTTTCTTGCCTCATGTTGGGAACTATGATTCCCGAGATTCAAAATGATTTTGAAAACCATGGGACATACGACATGATCACCCAACTTAAGGAAATATTCCTCACACAAGCTAGGGTGGAACGCTTCGAAATGGTTCAAGCGCTTAATGCATGTTGTATGGAAGAAGCCCAATCGGTTTCCTCCTATGTGCTTAAGATGAAAAGCCACATTGATCGTCTTGAGCACCTTAATTGTCCCGTCTGAAAAGAGTTAGCCACGGATTTGATCCTAAATGGCTTAAGAAGTTTGATACTTTTGTTATGAATTATAACATGAATGGGTGGGACAAGAGCATTGGTGAGCTTCACGCAATGCTCAAGACGGCCGAGACGGGAATGGGTAAGAAGGTTTTACCCGTTCTCAAGGTCAATGAAGGTGGAAATAGGAAGACGCATCACCTGGAACACAAGGCAAAGGTTGCCAAAGGTAAGGGACAAGTCAAGGGCATGTTCAAGGGAAAGGCTAAAGTGGAACCACCCAAACCGAAAGAAAAGAGGCCAAAGGTTTGCGCTGAGGTTCCGTACTTTGGATGTGGGGAGATAGGGCATTAGATGACGAATTTTCCATCCTATCTAAAGGAGTTGAAAACTAACAGGGATGCGGGGCCAACCTCGGGTACAACTTTCATGATTCATGTTGATCTTAATATTATTTCCTCTAACACATGGGTATTGGATACCGGATGTGAAAATCATATTTGCAATTTGTTGCATGGGTTGAAAGGAAATGATGGATTCAAGAAGGGAGATATTAGTCTCTACATGGGCAACGAAGCAAAAGTTGTTATCGAAGCCCGAGGGGACCACATATTGAAGCTACCAAATGGTTTGGAAGTTGTTTTGAATAATGTTTTGTATGCTCCTAGTAGGAATATAATCTCTGTTTCTTTGTTAAGACAAGATGGTCTTGATTTTAAATTTATGGATGATTGTATTTGTTTTTTCATGAATGATGTCTTTTATTTTAAAGCAATGCCATCTAATGGCATATATGAATGAATTCATAATAACACATCTTATGATAACACGTTGTACCAATCAAGCACCAAGAGACTCAAAATGGATTTGAGTAAGACTTATCTTTGGCATTGTTTCCTTGGTCATATAAACAAAGACCGCATACATAAACTTCAAAAGAATGGTCTTTTGGAATCAAGTGAAGATGATTCATTTGATAAATGCGAGTCTTGTATGCTAGGAAGATGACCGAGGACCCCTTTAGTGGAACAAATGAAAGGCAAGTGACTTATTAGGTATCATACATTCGGATGTATGTGGTCCTTTTAAGGCAATGACAAGGAATGGTGAAAGATACTTCATTACTTTTATTGACGACTATAGTCGTTATGGGTATGTTTACTTGTTGAGTCACAAAGATGAAGCTTTTGAAATGTTCAAAGTCTTCCAAAATGAAGTACAAAATCAACTCAATAAAACCATCAAAGTGCTTCGTTCGGATAGAGGAGGTGAATACCTAAGTGATGCTTTCCGAGAGCATCTTAGAAGTTGTGGGATTATCTCACAACTTACTCCACCCGGAACACCACAACATAATGGTGTATCCGAGAGGAGGAATCGAACTCTATTGGATATGATTCGATCTATGATGGCTTGAAGCACATTGCCTCTATCATTTTGGGGTTTCGCATTGCTCTCCGCGGTCCGTATTCTAAATATGGCCCCAACCAAGAAAGTGGACAAGACACCTTTAGAAATATGGAAGGGAAGGGCTCCATCGTTATCATATTTAAAGGTACGAGGGTTGTGAGGCTTATGTCAAGAACAGAACCCAAAATAAACTTGAAAGTCGATCCACTAAGTGTATCTTTGTAGGATATCCTAAAGACTCTATAGGATATTATTTCTACAACCCAACCGAGCAAAAGGTGTTCGTTGCTCGAAAGGCCGAGTTCTTGGAAACTAAGTTCCTTATGGAAGGTACTAGTTGAACTGTGGAACTTGAGGAGGATCGAGAACCACAAGCCGATACACGTTCTGTTGATACTAGCAATCAACAAGAGGCTGTTGAGAATGATCAAATGGGTGATCAAAACACACAAAACGTTCGCAAGTCTGGTAGAATTAGTCATCCACCCGAAAGATATGGATTTTTCATGGATGGATGCTATGTGGTAGATTCGGATGAACCCACCACATACCGTGATCCAATATCACAATCCGATTGTGACAAATGGCTTGAACCCACGAACGTTGAGATGCAATCCATGCATGACAACCAAGTATGGGATTTGGTTGTACCACTTCTTAATTCCAAACCGGTTGGAAGTAAGCGGGTTTTCAAGAAGAAAACTGATATGCATGGAAAGTTATATACTTATAAAGCAAGACTTGTAGCAAAAGGTTTCACGCAAACTCAAGGGGTTGACTATGATGAAACTTTCTCTCCCGTAGCAATGCTAAAGCCTATTAGGATATTATTTGCCATAGTTGCACATTACGACTATGAGATTTGGAAAATGGATGTCAAAACCGCTTTTCTAAATGGGCATCTTGAGGAAGATGTCTATATGGTTAAGCCCGAAGGTTTTATCGATCCACAACATCCTAATAAAGTATGCAGGTTAAAGAAATTAATCTACAGATTGAAACAAGCATCTAGAAGTTGGAATCACCGCTTTGATGAAGAAGTTAAGAAATTTGTATTCATCAAAAACGGTGATGAAGCTTGTGTGTATACGAAAGCTAGTGGGGGCATCATCACTTTCTTAGATTGCATGTTGACGACATACTATTATTTGGGAATGACGTTCCAACCATCGAAGGTGTAAAAGCATGGCTTGGAAGTTGTTTTTCCATCAAAGATCTTGGTGAAGCCGCCTACATTTTGGGGATAAAGATCTATAGGGATAGATCAAGGCGGTTGATAGGTTTAAACCAAAGTGCATACATTGACAAACTCTTGAAAAGGTTCAAGATGGAGAACTCTAAGAGTGGTTTGGTACCTATTCAAAGAGGAACGATATTGAGTGCATCTAAATGTCCAAGCTCAAAGGAAGAGCAAGATAGAATTAATGGAATCCCATACGCATCGGGTATTGGATCCATCATGTATGCAAGGAGATGCACTAAACCGGATGCGTCATGCACTTTGAGTATGACAAGTAGATTCCAACATAATCCGAGAAGTAGCCATTGGATCGCGGTTAAGAGTATATTGAAATACCTTAGAAGGACTAAGGACATGTTTCTAATATACGGCTCTGGTGAGGAGGAACTCGTTGTAAAGGGTTACACGGATGCAAGTTTCCAAACCGATCGAGATGATTCTCGATCACAATCGGGATATGTTTTCATTATGAATGGTGGGGAAGTCTCTTGGAAGAGCTCAAAACAAGATGTGGTAGCATTATCCACCACAGAATCAGAATACATCGCCGCCTCATTGGCAGCTCAAGAAGCTGTGTGGATAAGGAAATTCATTGCCGACCAAGGGGTGGTTCGTACCATTCAGGACCCTCTATAGATCTTTTGTGACAACGAGGGTGCGATTTCTCAAATTAAGGAACCTCGTGTACATCAAAAGACGAGGCACATTGAGTGGAGGTTCAACTACTTCAGGGATGAAGTTGAGAAAGGAACGATATTTATTCGCAAAGTTCACACCGATCAAAACATTGCGGATCCACTCACTAAGCTCCTTGAAAGGCCAAAGCATGACGGTCACACTTGTGCCTTAGGACTTCGATATTCTAGTGATTGGATTTGATCTATTTTGTATTTGGATATTGGAACAATTTTTATTTTGCCTCATTCATATGATTATGGTTTATGATTATGATATTTTGAGTTATGTCCCATTTTAGCATGTTTAAATCCATGAATAAGTTACTTATTCTAAATGTCCGTAGCCACTCATATTTGTGGGAACAAATATAAAGGTAAGACTATTATGAACTTGGATTGGTGGATATTCATAAGGTATGAATATAGAGCAAAAGGTTGCTACCAAGGTTCATAGATATTTATGGGATATAAATATTGGACTGACCCGCTCTCAATTGTTACTACATGGAATCTTTGTGATTGATCATAAGTAAATTTGAGGAAATCAGAATATCATAGTATCTTCCAACTTGAGATACATATTAGGTCTTGATATTCACCAAATATTGTACTTTGACTTAGTTGTTCGCTGCTCTGAAACATGACAGTACATAAGGCTAAGATCAGGTATAGTACAAGGTGATTGTGAGAGATGTATGTAATCAAAAGGGGATTTGTCCCTCTTGTTCGTTGAGAGTAAGATGTCTAAGGCCTGCTAAGTTAAATCAATAGAGAATGATCAGTCTATGTCTCTAGATTTGACATGACATCTGAGACAAAAGGATAAATGATAGATTAGCCTAAATCATTTCAAGTAAGGGACTTGAAGGGAATGATGTTATTGAATGGCACTTCGTCATGCGTATTAGGGGTAGTAAACCGTAGTTAGGCGGTATTTGCTACTTGCATCAATTTTCTATGTATCTTGTGCAAGTGGGAGATTGTTGGACTCGGTCTGCCCAAGATACATATTATAATTGATGTGGCTAGTACGTCATGATCCAAGTCGGGTCATACCCAATAACAAGCTAGACAAACACCAATTATATTTCTTTATATATGATATGATGATAAGTAAATAAATGTTGACACTTATGTTATTTGGAAAGGGTTTCTAAATACAATGTACTTTTGAAATAAATAAATCATATGGATGATTTATACTTGGAGAAAGAGCATTCCATAATGTTACTTAAGATGGTTAATTAACAATATGTTAAAAATGGTTACCATGAATATTACCTATATTGTGTTATATTTATTTTGGAAAATAACACAATATGAGTTATGATATAGAAGAAAATAATAATAATAATAATAATAATAATAATAATAATAATAACAATAATAATAATAATAATAATAAAGGGAAGGAAGGGGTCGCCCTCCCCCCCCCCCTCTCTTTCTTTATTCTTATTTTATTATTATTGTAAAAGATAGTGGGTGCATGCAAGGGATTCCATTGGGAGACTTGGGTGGTGCATTGAAAGACCATTTTTCTATCATCTCTCTTCACACGTAACACAACTCAAGTTACAAAACTCCTTTCTTCTTTTCTCTCCATCTGAATTTGGCCAGAGGGAAAAAGGGCAAGGAAGAAGGTGTTTTGAAGTGTAAATCCTAGCTAAAAGGTGCATTGTTGGAGCTTGGGGTATGCAAGCTTGAGGAACTCCCATTGAAGTTCTTGCCTACCATTTCATCATCTCTTTCCAACTTCCTTGGTTTTGAAAGGTAGTCTTAACATGCATGGACTTATAGCGACATGCATGTGTTTGTTAGTATGTAGTTCGTAAATGGATCCGGGATTGGGTTTTGCATGTATAAGATTGGTTTTATATACATCAAATTAACAAGATTTAAAACTTTAATCACTTGCGTTTTTTCATAAAAATGGTATTTTATGACTTTGATAATCTTGTTATAACCCAACAATCATATCCAAAATTTTTAAACATAAAAGTTAAAATGATTCCGATTTACTAAAAACCAGTCAAGAGTGACATGCGGCGGAAAACTAACCAAGTACCAAATACCAAAACTGGGAAATATGCCCAAAAATAAAAATTTAGATACGTATAAAATTAAATAAAAAGAAAACAGTTTGCATTATAAATTCTCCGACTAGATATGCCTTCAACCATCCGAGTAGTCTCGAGCATGTCCAAGCGGTAGTTCCCAACTTCTCTACCTGAAAATCAATCTAACATACACACAAAGTCAGCTAAAGCTGAGTCAGTTCATGTTTTTATAAACAACATTTATAAATCAGTTTTGAAATTTATAAATATAAAAATAGTGGAGGTATTCATAAGTAAATAATATAAAATTTTAGAGAAAATAATAAATAAATAAATAATTTTCCTTGGTTAAGCACGAAACACGGGCCTCCCCACCACGAGTCAAGACTTGAATAATATATTTGACCCGGTCGCGGTAAGACATAAATGCGTAACACGAGCCTCCCCACCACGAGTTAAACTCGAGTTATATATTTGGCTCGGTCACGGTTTAACAAAACCTAAGCACGTAATACGGGCCTCCCCACCACGAGTCAAGACTTGAGTAATATATTTGACCCGTATAGATAAAATATCACATTATTATAGAAAATAAGTCCACACAACACTACCCGATCTGAACGGGTCGGCAATCACCTTGTACAATGCACAAATTACCGTTTAAGCGAGAATTCGCGTTCTACCAAACCGTTTAGGCAATCACCAACCAATTCAGCCCCGTTTTATTAAAAATTAATGTTTCAATAGACCATTAATCATATTAACAATACATAAAATTATTTGGTTGTTAATTTCCTCAAACAACACACGATACACAAGTATTAACAATTTAAACGACCGAAATCTTAGTTTCCGAACTATTAACGACTGACCCTTCAAATCAATTCCATTGGCAAAGATATTTAATATTAAGTAGGTGGCATACCTAGGGAGCTATTGGAACAAAAACCTTGGTCAAAAAAGCCCCGAAGATAACTTAATTGTGCAGCCACCGATTTCAACCTAAACCGAAGGAATCGATCAATAATGAGTCTAATATGCAGATTTTGGCATGAAATGATGTATTTTATTACATAGGAAAATCATAGAAATAAACTATGAATGTTTAACTAGAGTTGCATAAATATCTTAGGTTTCTAAAAATATATATTTTATATTTTTCCAGTGCACCCAAAAATCATAAAAATTCACAAATACAGAAAGGTACGTGCAGCTTATTTCAGTGCACTACAAAAGGGTTTTATTTGTTAAAAAATTGATACCAAACCAAATTAAACGATTCCAATTGAGTTGGAATATTAACTCAAAATTTGAAGTCCCAGAAGTGGAACCAACTAATTTGGACATGTCATAAAAGAGTTATGATGTCGGGAAGACAGACCAGAAGTCGACTCCCCGCATCAACTCAGACACATGTTTTATAAACTCAAAAAAACCATTTAAATCTCGTCCAAAAATTACAAATTATATCTTTCTGGAAACTAGACTTAAGGTAGAACATCATGGAACAAGAAACGATTAAAACAATCAATTATCATTGATTTACAGACTAAACAATAAAAGAGTACGAATCCGTCAGTAAACTGTTATAATCAAAACTCAAACCCTAACATGTTTATGACATCTCTAGGGTTCTGAATAATCATTTAACATCATAATCATCAAAATTATAGAAGTTTGGGCATTTAGGGTTTATCAAGAACTCATCAAAACATAAAATTGATACATAAAACTTACCAATTAACGTTAGGAATCATGAGAATCAATCAAAGACACCACCAATTGTAAGAATCAAGGTTGGATTCAAGGTGAATAAGGGTTATGTTTTTTCAAACGTGGGAGAAGAAGCAGGGGATGATCAAGACGGTGTATGAGGGGAATTAGGGTTGGGTTATTTTATTAAATATTATAATAATCATATTTACAAGAATGAGGCTTTTTGAATTAGTTTTGGCTTTAAACGAACTTATAACACCTAAACCGGATTATAACGAATCATTATGAATAAAATACACCCTAGTTTATAAGACTAAAGTCTCGTTGTTCTTTCATAAATATTACTTTGAAAAAGGCGAAAAGATACAAATTAAGCACAATCGAACACAATTTCATGAAACAAGTACAAACTAAACACATAATCACTTAGAATCTAGTTTTGCGTAGATGACATAATAAACATATGCTCAAGATATTATTTTCACATTTTCACCAACGTTCGGGTCAGACTCGTGTGATTATGTAATTCCCCGAATTAGCGATACTTGAATGTTCGTGAAATAACTGACACCCTTAATTAACCCTAATTAAGGAAGTGAAATGCATAGATGAGCAATTGAGTTAACAGAGTTTGTATTAACGGTGTTAACTTGAAATTGTCGAGTGTAACATGATGTCGAGAGGAAAAGGATGGATAAATGGACTTTTAAAACATACTACAAGGCCCCTAAATAAGAAGATGAATCCCCGCCTTTTAAAACAACTTTTATAAACGATCAAGCCGATTAACGAAATTTGCAGGCATTACAAGTCCACCCTCCTTACAATGGGATTCGTCCCCGAGTCCCGTTGCAATAGGAATGTACGCGGATAGAGATGAAACCTAATCATCTAATCACACAAGAGGACGATATAGGCAAAATTCCTACTGGTACCCTAGTCAAAAAAGACCGAAGTCTACAGCTCGACAATAGCATGCTATATCGAAGCTAAACAATTACACATAAAAGCTTTCAGGAGGATGGGAAATAAACAGGAGAATTTAATGAATAAGAGGAACTTTAATGTTTATTAGCCATATCTTATCCCTACAAAGACAGAACCCCAACACATTTAAGCACAAGTAGCATTTAGAACATGGAAGGTAATGGTAAACTGATAATAATGTTGATCAAGTGTTATTAGTCGTTTACTTTACCCACGCGTCCTAAGCACCCCTGTTCCTAAACGTATTAGCATCCCATCTAACACTTAATAATTTGTACACCCAAAAGTAAACCTAGTACTTATAAAAACAAGGTTACCTCTTGGGCGTGCAGCTACCCACGGTTGGCATTTCTAATCCTTCAATTAACAGTTCGAGTCCAAGCACCAAAGGATGCCCGGATCCCTCGAACCTTGGCTTTAATACCAACTTGTAAGACCCTGAAACCTGGGAGTCAAACAATTGGTCATCATATCCAAAATTTTCAAACATAAAAGTCAAAACGAATTCGATTTACTAAAAAGCAGTCAAGAGTGAAATGCAGCGGAAAAATAACCAAGTACCAAATCCCAAAAACGGGAAATATACCCAAAAATCAAAATTTAGATATGTATAAAAATAAATAAAAAGAAAATATTTTGCATTACAAATTCTCTGACTAGATATGCCTTCAGCCATACGGGTAGTCTCGAGCACGTCCAAGCGGTAGTTCCCAACTTCTCAACCTGAAAATCAATCTAACATACACACAAAGTCAGCTAAAGCTGAGTGAGTTCATGTTTTTATAAACAACATTTATAAATTAGTTTTGAAATTTATAAATATAAAAATAGTGGAGAAATTCATAAGTAAATAATATAATATTTTAGAGAAAATAATAAATAAATAAATAAATAATTTTTCTCGGTCAAACACGTAATACGGGCCTCCCTACCACGAGTCAAGACTCGAATAATATATTTGACCTGATCAAGATTTAGCACCCGTTAATATGTTTGAACTTGTAACACCCGTTAATTTCCGTTAAAAGAATTAAACCTTGTGGAGTTTGTATATTTATCGGGATCGCTCGGGCATTCTTCTGGGACCTCCTTGTCATTCTAGTAAGTTAAATTATTTAACCTTTCATCCATGTTATCAAAATTTTCAACTTGGAGCGGCTAGAGTGTAAATTAAATTATTATAACAAGTAAACCCTAACCCCCCTTGTCCGATCGGCAGCAGCATAGGTGGCTCCTCCTCATTTTTTTGTGCAAGTTAAAACCACTTTCCTACCTCCCGAGCCTAATTCAAGGTTGGTCCTACTCTAATACAACTCTTTTCCCCTTAATTCATCATTATATCTCGCTTATTGGTAAAAAATCGGTTGTTTTAGGCTTAACCGGTGGCTGTCTATTTAAGCATCTTCCGGAGCTGTTTTTATTGAAGTTTTTGCTCCGTCACCATCCTAGGTATGTCATATGTATCATACTTTAGTATCATGAGCTATGACATTGTTTGATTGGTCAATTGTTGATAGATTGAAAACTAGAATTTCGGGTGTCTAGTTTGTTAATTGATGCGTTTAGCGCATTGTTTGAGGGAATTAACAACCAATTCAGATTGTGTAGCCATGGTATGATATAAAGGCTGTGAAAAACTATTTTTTATGTTAATGGGGCTGAATTGGTTGTCGATTGCTCAAACGGGTCGGTACAACGCAAATTCGCGTTTAATTGGTAGTTTGTGTACATGCGAATTACCAACCCATTCAACTCGTGAGGTGTAGTGTGGACTTGTTGGCTGTTATTTAATTTAATTTTGTCCACACGGGGCTGATTTGGATGCTAAGTGCATAAACAACTCGTAAGCGCGGGTATTCGATACAATTAGCAACTTTCGGGGGGTAATTTGGGAATCATTTGTCCCCGGAATTAACTAAGGATGGTTTTGGTAAATACATGGTCCCTGGGGCTGATGTGATTGGAATTGGTAAGGTTGAGGCTTTTTTTCAATAAAACCATGTTAGAACGCCTCATAAGATAAGCAAGTCAGTGCGGTTCCGGTAGTAATCATTGTGCGTAATCCGACAGGCGTTGGATTTAAGGGAGTACTTAGGGCTTCTCTAGCTCGTTGCTAATTTTGTGCCTCGTTTCAGGTGAGTTCATGATGCCCCTTTTACCCTATTTTTGTTTTGGGCTAGCATACACACCTGCTTTGGTTTTTACTCGTTAAACTGTTTAAATGATCATGCATAGGCTTACTTGTATTATTGTACATCTTGGGATGACTTATATATATATATATATATATATATATATATATATATATATATATATATATATTACTCTATGGCTACGATTATTAATATTATTTCATTCCTTGTGACTAAGATATATGTGAATATGCCTACAGATGTGTGTGTACGGTAAATGTGGCCGGGTCAACTATACTACTTGGGTTCTTAAATCATGTGGGGGGAGACCCGTGCTGCATGTGTGTGCATGGTGATTTTGGTCGGGTCAACTATACTACTCAGGTTCTTAAATCCCGTGGCGGGTACTTAAATCCCGTCGGGGGGGGGGGGGGGGAGGCCCGTTGCATAATCATCATTAAAACGGGTTCTTAAATCCCGTGATATATTACTCGGGTTCTTAAATCCCGAGACGGGTTCTTAAATCATGTATCATATGCTTATGTTGTACAGTGTGTGGGTCAACTATACTATCCAGGTTATTAAATCCCTTGACGGATTCTTAAATCCCGTGGGGGAGACTTGTACGCGTGTTCGACCATGGTTATGTTATTTAGTGATTATTTAAATATTTATTTAACTAGTTATTGATTAATTTGCCTATTATTATCTACACCGTTTATACCTATGACCTTTGAAATGTTTTATGAATGTTGATTATTTAAAACTTTTAAGTCACTCAGCTCAAGCTGACTTTATGTGTATGCTAGTTTGATTTTCAGGTTAAGGATTGGAGATTACCACTTGGACGTGCTAGAGACTACTCGGACAGTTCCTAGTCGAGACCTTCTAAATAAAAAGGAATATTTTATTTTATACTTGATTTAGGGTTTTCATACTTAACTTTTTCCGCTGCTTATTGTTTGGCACTAATTACTGGTTTTGGGATTTTTGATATTTATTGTTCCGTTGTTTATTATTCTAAAACGGTTTTAATAAAATGAACTTACTTACAGTTTTAAATTTTTATGAGTTTTGGATATGATTACCAACTATAGGACTCCCGGGATTCAGGGTCTTACAAGTTCGTATTATAGACAAGTTTCGAGGGATCCGAGAATTCTCGAATTCTTAAACTCTACCTGTAAAAGAAAGGACCAGAAATGCTAACCGCGAGTAGTTGCCCGCCAAGAGGTAATTTTAATTTTTTAGTCATCCTTATAAGTTTTAGAATTTCATTATGTGAATAATTGCTTAAGTGTTAGATGGAATGCTAATATAGTTAGGGGCAAGGGGTGCTTACGACGGGAGGGTAAAGTAAACGACTATTACACTTGATCAGCATCATTAGCAGTTTACCCTTACCTTACATGTTCTAAATACTACTTGTACTTGACCAATTTAAAGTTTTGTCCTTGTAGGGACAAGTCATGGTTGATACTCGTACAACTAAGAAAGGTCGTCCAAGTGTTCGTTGTCGTGGTTGTAAGCCACGTGCCGATACTGAGAGAGAGAACATGACTCCGTAGAAGGAAGAGACCCCGATTCAAAAAAAAGGGATAACCCCAGCTTAGATCCTTCCATGCGCGCGGCCATCACGGTTGAGGTTTACCAGGTTTTCATAGTGCCATTCCCGAGATCGTCGCTGAAGATGTTAGGGCTATTGAGGAAACGATGGTTCGTAAGAGTTCAGATAAGGAGGGGAAGGGTAAGGAGACTCAGGTTGCGGATGAGGTGATTGTGCCAAGTGAGGATGAAATAGAGGTTCGTAACGATTAGTGTATCTACTCGGGGTTGTTCGTATGGGGATTTTCAAGAAGTGTGACCCTCCTACTTTCGATGGTACTAAGGATGTGTCGGCAGCACATCAGTGGGTGAGAGAAATGGAAGCAATATTGAGGATAGTAAGTGTAACGGGGAGGATATGGTTACTTATGCCACTGCCTCGTTTCGTTCTAAGGCATTGTGTTGGTGGGATAATCTGGCTCAAGCTATGGGTGATCGTTTTATTAGGAGGATGACTTGGGAGGAGTTGAAGCAGTTGATTCTTGATCAGTTTTGTCCTCCACACGAGTTGGATAAGATTGAGCAGGATTTCTTAACCTTGGAAGCGGGGTAATATGGCCCATAGGGAGTATACCAAAAAGTTTAATCAAATTGCTAGTTTAT
>NW_027500764.1:0-87621 GCF_021521415.1 Bidens hawaiensis | reverse complement strand
GGCGCCTCCAAATCTCCAATCATCTTTGATTGGTTAATTATCGCTAATATCTCTACAATTTGTGTCGCCACAGTCGTAGCTCCTCCATCGATGCCTAGTCGTAATCCTTTGACCATGATCCATCTGTTGTCGATCTTCTTTGATCGGCCAACCAACGCTGATCTATCTTCATTTTTCGCCACTAGAAGCATAGTTCTTTTGGTTGTCACCATGCTCAGTAGCGAAGCCTGAACATACACGTCGAGGGCCAGCCTCAATATTTAAAAAAAAAATATTCATAAACTAGAGGGGGGTGATCTCAAATTTCTGTCAGAAACTGGTAAATTACACCATGTATAAAAATTTTCGGTCGAAAAAGGAAATTTACACTACTGAGCGAAAAACGAAGGGGCCGAGTTCAAAATTTCGGTCGGAAACGAGAAAATTTACACTATGTATACAAATTTTCAGCTGAAAAAAGATAATTTACACTACCGAGCAAAAAACAGAGGAGGCCGGACTCAAAATTTCGGTCAGAAACGAGTAAATTTACACTATGTATACAAATTTTCGTAAAAGGATAAATTTACCCTAACAGGCGAAAAACGGATGGAGGCGAGGCCAACCCTGGCCCCAACTAACCCACGCCCCTGACCATGCTCAATCGTAGCCAACAACAATGTTCTTCTTGTATCTTCATAGTCTTTCACTCAAACTTGAGCGCTTGATTTTCTCCCGCTTCTACCGTGAGGGAGTATTATATAAAAATATCAAGGTTTATTATTATATAATTATCATATTTTAAATATTTTATTTGATTTTGTTTCATTCTTAATCGTTGTCATTATATTCATATGTATAATTGATTAACAATAAGCAATATATCTTATATGGTTTTCATTATTATATATGGCTCATCATGTATCCAATTCTTACGTGTTAATCCATACATTATAATTTAGTACGTGTAGCTTTAACTTATGGTCTTTGTAGTTTCATAATGCTCACATACACCAAACTTAATTTCATTTTCAATGCATCTCTTGTTTCTTTTTGTTCTTTAAATCAAATTGAATTTGGCCTTTCTATATTTAGATGTTACTTCACTAATTAGCATTATGCATAATTAAATTACGTATTAAGTTTCGACGATACTGATGACCGTCGTTTGAGTCAATCAAAAACCTAATTATTCTAAATAGATAGAGCAAGTAGGGTATCGTATCACAAGGAGTATGTGGTCAATGCAATTCGTGTAACAGATTTATAATTATGAAGTAACTGGTTTTAGTGCTGATCACACAAGCAATATTTTGAATTAAGAAAACTGAGCAACGAACAAGTAAACGAGTTGTAAGCAATTAACAAAGCAAACCACACCCGGGAATTCAAGTAAGCAACCAAACAATATCTCATGCAACCTAACAAATTGATTATTAACGATTAACTAAAAACTGATCAACCAGACAAAACCTTAGACGTCAACAATTACTTTACACACGACACTGGTTATCAAATAGTCCTAGCCAGTGTGACTCAGTTAAGGGTAATTGTACGTTTTATCGTATTCAATCTAACCAAACAGTTATATGACTAATTATCTAACAACTGGTAACAGATCGTTCAGACCAACGTAAACCTAAACCGATCGAACACACAGAAATATTAAACATCAATAATCATATATCAATCTTCAATAACAAAACATAAGTATTCTTAATCACATGAGAAAAACTGTAAATGGTTACAAACTATACATCCAGGTGCGATTCTAGGAGATTAGCCGAGCCGCGACATCATTGAATCTTCAATAGGATGATATAGATCATAGATATAGTCTTAACACGAGCTAGGGTAGTGGAAATCGCCTATAGGACTGCTGGAAATCGCCTCTTGGTTGTAAAAAACGGAGTTAGGGTTTTTTAGGATGAAAAATAACATATAAACCTAACATTCCCTACCGCGACGGGTCTTCAAAGGTCAATCGCGCACCGCGATTGACCAAAAAGTCAACACAATTATTTACTACCCATCGCGGTACGCGACGGGTACTTCAGCAGGCCCATCGCGTACCGCGATGGGACCCTGTTACAGCAATCTTCATTTTCTTCATCGTTTTGCGTGCTGGACATCCTGGGTCTTCATTCCGTGTCACAATATGTCCATAATGAGTACTTTAACGCCTGTGACCTGAAATCCAATGAAACACGTATGAAGTATCGATAGTTCTCGAATTAACAGTTAAAACTAAATAATAAACGAACTAAAACATATATAAATTAACCGACCATCAGATACATGGTTACCAAAGCATATTGTGGAATTTTCTCGTCATTGGTGAGTGAAAGTTGTCGATTTGATTGTTGTTTCATAACAAGAAGTTTAATCGGATGCATGCTATTGATTTGATCACCGCTATTTCGATAAAGATACGATTATCCAAAATGATGGGTCATAGGAAACATATGTGATATGTTTAATTAAGGCACTCTACGGCGTACATTCTAGTTCCAGTTAAAACAAAATATTTATACTAGGAACAAGTTTATATACACATTCATGGCTTCATGCATACTTTTATATTAACTGAATAAAAAAATTTAATATCAAACATGCTTTATTACATAAAATTAATGATGTAATTATTATAATCGATCAACATGAAGAAGCCACAACGGTACCTAGACCCCCCTCCCCCCCCCCCCCCCCGGCCATACATGCCTTGTCACCTTAACCATTTTGCTTCTTCATCCGCTCCATGTCCCATCCATATGTTATTGTTTTTTCGTTATATTTCGTACTTTCGTATTATATTACAAGTTATATTTCTAACTTTCATATCATCAAATATCCATATGTTATGTAGATATTATGATTTTTTTAGTAGATAATACGATGGTATAAAGCTTTGGAAAATTATATTAAACTGTCCATTTATATAACTTAATACATAAATTAAATTTAAAAAATGTGTTATAATTTGTATAAAATATAAGGCATAACTTGAATTACATCGTAACGTTTGGACAATACTGACTTTAGGTATGAGTCTAGTGTCGAGACTTCAATCTCATGTCTGATTATAAAATATGCTTATACCGGTTGGGTAGCCAATACTCGCTTTCATTAGGTTCATGGGCATCCCGTTATCTGTAGTAGTTAATTACTATTCATTGCAAATGCCCATTACTTGAAACAATTTTAAACTCACTAGAGTTTGTATTTGTGAAAGCTAACTTATGTTCATTTATGTTTGTTCAGTTATACTCATTCATGTTAAATTGTTTAAATTTTAAACGAACAGTTTACGAACGTATCTCATTTTCTAAATTAACGGATTTTAAAATCAAATTTTCAATTATAGGTTATGTTTATTCGATTCGTTTACAGGACTAACTTATTGACATGTTTTAACTTTTACTTTAGCTTTCTGAAGTGAAATTGCACTAATTTTGAGGTTATTTTACTAATCTCGTGAAAATAACGTTAAAAGTGACGGACGGTTAATCAGGCATCATGTAGTGGCGTTGATAGCCGAAAGACAAGGGTACATGCACCGATCAGCCGTTGTCTCGATGATTGAGTGCTATGTGCCTTATGTCCAAGGCTTGATGCAAAACTACTATCGAGCCGGGGGTCTCACCGAAAGCAGCCTCTCTATTCTTATAGGGTAGAGGTAAGGCTGTCTACATCTTACCCTCCTCAGACCCTACCATAGCTTTGCTATTGGTGGGATATAGTGAGTACGATGATGATTAGCTTTCTGAAGATAGAAAAAGGTTATGAAGTGGGACCCACTTATCGAAACAGCCGACGCGGAAAGCACAGCGTGTCTGACGCATGATGTTTGACTTATTGCACCAACAACAAACCGTGACTCAATCCAGCCGTCCATTTGCTTATGCTGAATCAGCACGCTTTCTATCTCACCACCTCCCACCAGACCAATAGTTGATCCCACTGCCTTTATCAAACCATTTTTATTTTTATTATCCTTTATTCTTTTTAAATTAATTAATTAACTAATCCTAAACGATAATATTTGCTACATCATCAACTAAATTATTTGATGCCCTGCTTGCGGTGCGCGCATATAATGTATATATGTGTGAACCCTCGGGTGGGTAAAAGTAAAATTGCACTAATTTTGACGTTATTTTACTAATCTCGTGAAAATAGCATTAAAAGTGGCGGAAGGTTAATCAGGCATCATGTGGTGGCGTTGATAGCCGAAAGACAAGGGCACATGCACCGATCAGCCGGTGTCCCGATGATTGAGTGCTATGTGCCTTATGTCCAAGGCTTGATGCAAAACTACTATCGAGCCGGGGGTCTCACCGGAAGCAGCCTCTCTATCCCTATGGGATAGAGGTAAGGCTGTCTACATCTTACCCTCCTCAGACCCTACCATAGCATTGCTATTGGTGGGATATACTGAGTACGATGATGATGATGATCAACTAAATTATTTGGCAGCAGCCAACAATTCCTTTACAGGTTTTTGTAGATAAGTTTTTAATGACATTTGTTATTTTGGCGTCACTTGTGAGAACTTGAATGCCAATTTAACATGGTAGACCCATGAACCTTAAAATGACTAATGGATTTTAGTAAAAGTTTATTTTCTTGCATTTGTTTTATATAGATGGTATGAAAATAAAAAAGTTTAATTTTGTAAGCGAGCTTATTACGTTTGTAAATTTTAACGATTAAAACTTAAAATTCACAGACCCTAAAAAAAATGGCTGCTTTATTTTATTTGCCCTAGGGTCGGCCCTCGGCTCAGCTAATCAATGTTGTGCTTGGCAGCGCCTTGATTCTTAATGAAGTTGAGAAAATTAGAATAAGATTTTCTATGGGATCGCGATAATTTAAATAATAAAATAGTTTGGGTGATGTGGGAAAAGGTAATAGCTCCAATGAACGTTGGGGGTCTATTGAGGTGGGAAGTCTCTTGTCGTCTAATCTCACTCTACTTACTAAAGTGGTGGTGTAGGTATAAGTCGAAAAGTCTAGTACTTGTGGAAAAAAGTCACCTTGTCAATCCACTCAAACAAAAGAGTGTGGCATTTTTATCCGGTCAAGAAGGGCGTTAATGGCATATGAAAACAATATATCATTATGATTAACCAAGAACTTGAAAAACTGTATATTGCATTTAAGGCCTTTGCGAAACGAAAAGTAGGAGATGATGAAGAATTGGACCATTGATCGAGCCAAGTATGTCTAAAAAAGACAAAATTACAACTTTTGTCTTTCAAACATGGCTAATTTATGGATCGAGTCTTTTAGAAATTTTACTTTTAATAATTGTCCTTTAAATTATAAATGCCTTTGTTTCAGCCCTTTACACTAACGACCGTTAAATTTTTCAGTAAAATAATCACACGTGCATTGCATACGAGGGCATTTCGGCCTTTTCTACCTTTTAAGGTTATTTGTGTAACAAAATAAAAGGTGTTATTTCTACTAAGAAATTACAAGGGCTATTTATGTTAAAATAAACCATGAACACACAATAAATTGACTTGGAATTAGAAATGGAAAATGGGGATGCTTTCACATAATGAGGTTCAAGAACTATAACAATGTTTTAAAATTATATGCACATAAACGATAACAAGGTACAATGGTTTTGGAATTTGGAAAGGACACGATTTTGGGGAACATTAAGTATAGTCCATCAAACGATTAATTGAAACATAGTCGTACCACACAAATGGTTGCATACACCATTGGGTTATTAGGGTATCGATTAACTTTATCTGTTTTAGCTACAACATAATCCTAACGGTGGATTCGCTTCTCAAGCGCGAGATCAGTGTTACATTAACTGGCTATGTTTTCTACTTCAACAAATCACGCCTGGGTTATGGGATATTCAATCATAGAATTTCTTAAAGATATAAGGTGCTAAAAGAGATATACATGAACTCTTTCACGTAGATTAGAAATGCTCATAGCTACATGAAAATTTCATTGTCGTATGTATACTCTTGAAAGTTGAAATGCTCATAGCTACTTGCTATAATTCTTTTATTTGATCATTTTATAGAATCTAGAAAGCATATCGCTCAAAAACCTTTTATATAATTCATAACTAAAATAGATCTAGATTAACTTAATGTTATATCATCTAAATTATTAAATAAGTGACTAGTCAATTTAAATTTAACCATGCCCTTTTGTAGTGTTACAAGAAATATTTGTGTTAAAAGACATGTTTTTTAAAGCATCAATTGGATTAAAAGGAGAAAATAGTAAATAACTGTGTGCAATCACTACGAGTTTTCGTGGGACCTTTGTCTACATCAAAAAGATAATCCAGATTACGTCACGAGAAACCACAAAACGAAAGGCATCGTAGAAATAATTTGGCCGACCCACCATTGCTAATGTTGGTTCAATTTGTGATCCAGATCATTAACGTGTTTTCTTAATGATCAAATTATATTAATAACAATAATATATATTGTTTTTTTAATATATCCACACCCTAATATTTTTCTTCCAATGAATTTGACGTAAAAAGGTCATAGTAAATAAAGACAGTTCACTAACTAATAATCAAGAACTCTTAAATTTAGGTTATTAAAAAGGTAATATTTAAATAGTAACCAATATTCATATATGTTTCAGTATTTTCACTTAACTTAAAAAAATAAAACAGTTTATAAAATATTTATATGGGACCGAAACACCCAAGGAAAGTTTTGATGGAGAAAAAAAACTTTCATTAATGATACGCTAGCAAAAAACTTGATTAGTAATGTGTAGTTAGCTAATCAAAGTTAAAGAATGGTATGTATCATGTAACCTAATGGTATATAGGTGCATAAATGACATTTCTTTCAAGTTGTAATAGTTAAGTCCGGTTATGAACAAAATAATGTAAATTTACGAGTAAGTTTGTGTATAAATTTGAAGTAGAAATTCAACTGCTAACTGAATTAATCAAAAAATTCTTTCCGCTATCAAGTAACTATAACGTTTATAACCGAAATGATATGTTAATAATTCTACATATCAAAGTCGATTATAACTTCATTTTTTTGTTTCTTAATAACGAACTAAATATATTTTTTTTAAAACAGCCAACTAGCAAGACACTAGACTCGCCTATTTACAACAAACACAAATAAAGCACCGGCTCAAAAACACATACAAGATCACCCAAACAACATTATAACATCATTTTTGAGTCATAAAGTAAACGAAGCATGCTCTATGGATATTGTATGAATGATTAGAAATCCAGCTCATAACAAAAGAAAAGCTGCTATGGCCTCACGAGTCATGACACGTCAGCAAAGTCCAGCTCATCAATGGTACTTTCCTCAAATCTTCCATTTGGGACCATGTGGCACATAGGTTCCACGTGCTCTTGGCCCACGTGTCACACTTTTACTCCTTGAACATTATGGGCTTGCCCTATCTATTTAGGTAGCACATCAACTTGGATGTTTCCTCTTAACTTTAATATTTAAATATGATCTTAGCCTAAGTTACGTTAAAGAGTTTCGACTCTTGTGATTGTACGACTGGTGTCAAGTGACATCAGATAAGATGGTTCCTTTGAGGACGTTGGAGGATCCGAGAACCAGGAGTTATGTCATTCGGGTGAAACTCTATCGGGGTTTCAAACTGGGGTCGCCGCAAACCGATCTGCAACTACCCAGTCATAACCGTAGATTGTCGTTGTTCTAAAAAATATATTTTTATTAGATATTTGCAATGGCTTGATTAGGTTTAATAGATAGCTTTGGCTTAAAAGTCGTTTGAAATAACTTTGATTAAAAGCTCACACCATCGCTCGAATTTTTTATGAAGTTTGAGTAGAGTTCAAGTTCAAATTTTAGCTCAGTAATTGTTTTCGAGCCAAACCGACTCACCCTGCTTCATGTCTGAAATTAAACTTATACGATTACAATGTATACGTTACACGATATAAACATGTGTTGGTTATACGTGTAAACGAACCAACAAACTAATTTATTAATAATTTTCTTTTAATTTTAGATCCATCATTGTGATATTGCATTAATTAATCCATATCCACATACCAAGGGAGTAAACAAGTGAGCAGTGTGTGAGCTACTTGAGATCGGTTCGTAAAAAGCTTAAACTGATCCGAGCTTAAACATGTCTGGACCTGAACTTAAAATTAAGCATGTTTAATACACGAGCACGAGCTTGGTCCAGCTCACGAGCCTAGATAAGCTCGAGTATATATATATATGTATATATAGAGGTGCACAAATCGGGTTTTCTAAATACCCAGGTTCGAGTATAGAACCGGGTTCGGGTATGACCGGGTACGGGTATGACTGGGTATTGGTAATAATCAGGTAGGGTTCGGGTCGGGTATTGTCTCTAAAAATCATACCATATGCATCGGGTTCGGGTCGGGTATAGAACCGGGTATTCTAAAACCGGGTATTTGAATACCTTATTATCGGGTATTGAAAAAACTCTATTTACGGGTTTTTTCGGGTTTTTTTCTGGTATTTTTTTATATAGATTGGATTTTTTAAAAGTTTACACTTTTTAGAGGTATTATTCGGGTATTTTTAAGGTATTTTTCGGGTATACATTGGGTATTTGAAATACCCGGTTTCGGGTATTAGAAAACCTCGGTTCCGGGTTTGGGTATTACCGGGTACAAATCGGGTTTTCGGGTATTACCGGGTACAAATCGGGTCCGGTTCGGGTTCGGGTTTTAGTGCCAAAATGCATACCCTATCCGTACCCTACGGTAGGGTCGGGTTCGGGTATTAAAAACACGGGTATTAGAAAAACCGGTTCCGGGTATTTATTTCGGTCCGGTTCCGGGTTTGGGTTTTTTGTGCACCTCTATATATATATAGATTTTATCTAATGTATTTATAATATATTTTTATAATACTATAATAAATTTATATTTATATAATACTATAATAATGTATTTATGATATATTTATATAATACAATATTTATATCTAATGTATTTATTATATATTTATATAATACTATAATAAATTTATAATTATAATATGCGTATGCATAGATTAAATAATAGATATTTAACAAGCGGAGCCCGAGCTTTAGAAATATAGCACGAAGGGAGCTGAGCTCAAGCTCGAGCTACTTGTAACTAAAACTAGCTGAGCTTGAACCTAGTCGGGCTCGGATTGGCTCACTTACATCCCAACGTATACGTCTCATTTATATGTGTTTCATAACCAAGTAATTTAATTGAATCAATACAAAAATAGCTGGGGTTTGGGGCCCACTTAAACCCATTATTTCGCCCAACAAATATGGGCCATTGATAGCACAAAAGGCCCGAACCACCTAACCCATACAAAGAAACTAAACGATACTATCTTGCCGGGTCCGTTATATACTTATATAGTAGCACTAGACTAGACCATCAAATGTAACATAAATACATTGCTCTTGTTGGACTTAGGGGTGCAAACGAGTCGAGCCCGAGCTTGACTTCACTTGAGCTCGGCTCGTTTTGACTTGTAAGAGATCGAGCTCGGCTTGTGGGTTGTTTTCTTTATGCTCGAGCTTGTCTCGGTCACGGTTCATTTATTATATATTAAATTACTTACATACATTTTTAGTATATATTTTGAGAAACCTAAAACAAGCCTAAGATCGGCTTGAGCTCGTGTGTAGTACATTGAACGAACCAGACCTCGACTCAAGCTCAACTATACAGTGTGAAATTATTGTAATAGAAGTCCTAAAGAGTTAAAAACTTCAAAACACACCAGACTCGCTAAGGTTCAACGCTTAAACGATCTTCCTATACAAGGCCCAAACTCATAAATGATAACTAAATAAACTTTATTTGAAGCTCGAACTATTTATCAGTTCGATTTCCATTAACTCGTGAGTGACTCAGCTTGTTTGCACCCTTAATTGGACTTTGGCTAGAGGTGCACAAACCCGAAACACTAACTGGTTAGTATCTGGTCCCAAGAAAACTGGTTAGTAACTGATTCAACCCAGTGGTTAGAAACCGGTTTATAGTATTGATTTTCGAAACCATATTTTTTTTAAAGCGGTTTTTTCTGGTTAGCCAGTTCGGTTATACCCGAAACCGGTTATACCGGGTAGAGGTTTTATCACTAAAAACCAGTTAGTACCCTAACCGGTTATTAGGATAACCGGGTAGTTTACTGCATGGACCTTAACCGGTTTTGAAAATAACCGGTTTGTACACCACTAAATTGTCTTAGGCTAAAGTGCTAAACAAGCACACTATTTCAAAAGAAAGTCCTTGAAACCGAAATAAACGAAACCATATTCTCAAGACTCAAGGCCCAATAAATATGGCCCAAACCAAGTATATTCTACAATTCTGTTGAATCTATTCTATGTTCTTTCAACTATGAACCTTTCAAATAGAGATGTTCAACGAAACCGGTTCCTGGAACCGAATCGGTGGACCCGAACCGGACCCGAACCGGTTCCTACCCGTTTTTTGTAGGAACCGGACCCTATCTGATTCAACCCGATGATCCGTGACCGGTTCTTGCATTTCTGAGTGGGGGCGGGTAGGAACCGGAACCGAACCGGAACCGGTTCTGGAACCGAACCATCCGGAACCGGTTCCTAACCGGTTCTAGCCGTTGGATCGAATATAGCCGTTGGAAATCGTTTTTTTGGCCGTTTTTTGACCGTTGGGGTCAAAAATAGCCGTTTTTTGGCTCCCCCAAGCACCCCACTACTAGTATAAATATGTATTTGGAGTCATGGGTTCATCACAACACTCAAAACGCAAACCCGAACGCAAAAAAATACAAAAAAAACGCTATTACAACGTTTTGAGTTCTCTAATCTCTTGTTTTCTCTTCTTCTATATTCATATTTGTTGTTATGGCTGCCTCACAATCATCGGTTGGTCAAGGTTCCAACGCCGAACCAAGTTTCGTTCGTATTGTACCTCATAATCGTAATCAAGAGATTTGGTGCAATTGGGATTTGGTTGAATTGAGTGATGACCATTCATTGAAGGCTCGGTGCAAGTTTTGTGGGATTTATTTAAACCCACTTTCGAATTCAAATTTGAAGAAACAAATCGAAAAACCGTATTGCAAGGCATTGAAAAAGAACGTCGATTCGCAACAAACGCAAATGGATAGTGAAGGCGGAATATTTACATACCAAATTGATCGAGTTCAAGATCGTATGGCGAAGTTTGTGATTCAAGAAGCTTTGCCGTTTAGCCACTTCGACAACCCTCGCTTAACCGCCATGATTCGAGATACGCTTCAACCACAATACACTCACGTAAGTCGTCATACTCTTAAACGTTATTGTTTAAAATTGTGGAAGAAGGCCAAAGAGGTACTAATTGCATATTTTGAAAATATAAATACGGGAATAAACTTAACTAGTGATGTTTGGTCGGCTCCACATGGTCTACCCGAATCTTATCTTTGTGTCACCGCTCATTGGGTAGACCCGTCATCGTGGGAAATGATGAAATGCACCATTGCTTTCGAACTCTTTGAGTATCCACATACGGGAGATAATTTGTTTGAAATTTTAGATTATGTTATAAAAACTTATAAACTAGAAAATAAAATATTTTCAATGGCATTTGATAACGCGTCGAATAATACATCGGCGGTTGATAAATTAAAATTAAAATATACGCCGATTTGCAATGGTGTATTTTTTCACTCAAGGTGTGTTGCACATATCATTAATTTAATCGTGCAAGACGGACTTGCTTCGGATGAGGTTACATCGGTTATAAACGATTTTAGACTAATGATACATGAAGTTTTTAAGAAAAGTAAAAAAAGACAAATGGAATATAGAAAATTTTGTAAAGATACGGGAAGAAAAGCTTTGGGAGCTAATTGGGATGTACCTCATCGATGGAATTCCACTTGCATAATGTTTCAAAGTGCTTTGAAACAAAGAGAAACTTTACAAATGTTTCATTCTAGTCTTGCCGAGAATGATTTGGCAATCCCCTTTTCAAATGAGAAATGGGAAATTATCAATGACTTATCGACTTTTCTTGAAGTTTTTAAAACATCAACTACGAAACTATCGGGAACGTATTATCCGACACGTCCCTTGGTTCTTTCGGAGTTATTTTTAATCGTTAACAATCTTAAAGAATTTGAAAATAAAAGTCCAATGTTTTCAAACATCATATTACCAATGAAGTTTAAATTAAAAAAATACTTTCTTGAATTGTCACCGGTTTTCACTTGCGCCGCCGCTTTAAACCCAATGTTAAATGTTACGGGGGTTGAATGTGTGATAGACGAAATTTTTTCAGCCTTAGATATGCATGAAGTTGACCCAAACTTTTCAACAGAGGCAAAAAATGATTTTAACTTGAATTTTAAATTTATGTATGACTTTTATTTAAATAAATATGGGTCAAACATACACATGCCTATGCCGGGGGGGTCTTCATCAAGTTCAAGTGCTACTAGAGTACGAGATCCCATGATTAGCCTTATGAACACCGTTCGCAACGTAACGGCTAAAAAACAAAGGGGTAACACCCCTTCAAGCGAACTAGGAAGGTATAGTGCAAATGATTACTCTACCGGTTTATCCGAAGAGGAATATGGCACTTTTGATGTTTTGGCTTGGTGGAAGGTAAAGGAAACCGAGTTTCCGATTCTTGCCACCATGGCCCGTGATTTACTAACCGTCCAAGCTTCTACGGTAGCTTCGGAATCCGCTTTTTCTCTTAGTGGCAGGGTAATATCGGTGAGAAGAATAAGACTAAATTCGGAGTCGGTGGAGATGTGCATTTGCTTAAAGGATCACTTGGACTCAATCGATCGTATTCAACACGTAACCACTCTCGAAGATGAAACACCACTTGATGTTCGAGTGCACGACGAACAAGAAGGCATTTCTACAAGTAATTCCGAGGAAGAAGTCGCCGCTCAATAATTACGACGAACAAGAAGACTTTTCTATAAATAATATGTCAAAACTTTATATTTATAAGTTTAATGTTTTGTTAGTTTGTTTTTTAAGATTTTAAAACATGTAACCTTTTTTTTTTTGAACTTCTTAAAGTAAATAAAATGAATTTTATGTTAATTGTTTTGTTTATTTTTCATGCTATACAAATACGAATCGTAGTTTAGAATCCAAATCGCAAACGAAAATCGAAAAAAAAAAAACTAAATGCACTTGTATTGCAAATCCAATGAACAAGTTTACATTGTACAATGGTTACATATTTAACTGATGATGTTCCAACTGATGAAACTCTGCAACTGATGTGTCACTGATTCATATTTTGCATCAGTGACAACAAACTCTGCAACTGATGAATGTTCCCACTGATGAGTATTCCTCATCAGTGGCAACCTTCAGTAGTTGTCATCAGTGGCATCTTTCCCACTGATTCAACTGATGACTGTTCCCACTGATTCAACTGATGACTGTTCCCACTGATGAGTATTCCTCATCAGTGGCAGCTTTCCCACTGATGAGTATTCCTCATCAGTGGCAGTCTTCAGTAGTTGTGATCAGTGGCAACCTTCAGTAGCTGTCATCAGTGGCAACCTTCAGTAGTTATCATCAGTGGCAACCTTCATTAGTTGTCAACTTGTCATTAGTGGCAACCTTCAGTAGTTGTCTTCAGTGGCAACCTTCAGTAGTTGTCTTCAGTGGCAAACATCTTCAGTAGTTGTCCTTTCTTCATCAGTTAATTGTTTATTTTTATGTTAATTGTTTTTTTTATTTTTCATGTTATACAAATACGAATAGTAGTTTAGAATCCAAATCGCAAACGAAAAACGAAAAAAAAAATATTTTTTTTACACTGTAACCGGTTGGAACCAGTTACGGTACAGGAACCGGGTTAGGAACCGGTAAGAACCGGATAAATAGGTTAGGGGTCCGAGGGTGGGAAAACCGGTTCGGTTCCCTAACCGGTTCGAGCCTGGAACCGGTTTAAAAGGGGGTTTTGAATATAGGAACCGGTTAAGAACCGGTTCCGGTTCCTAGTCCCAAACCGTTTTGAACATGCCTACTTTCAAACGTGGATTAAGAAGATAAACAACCAACCAATCAAAAACCATTATACCTCCACGTGTCACAACAAAATCTACACTTTTAATTTTATAACAATAACAATAATAAAAACTTAACAAAACAAAAACACTCTGAATAGATTAGACTTTGTGCGGATAGCATTTGTGCAATGGCGTCGACGGTTTATGCGGCGGCTAATTCAACCTCCATGGCGGCTACTGCCGTCATGTTACCACGTATTCCGACCAGACCTACTATTACCCGTTGCTCTGTCTTGCCTTCACTCCCTGCTCGCTCGTTTTCGACTTCTGTTTTGCGGGTTTCAGGTAGTTTGTTTCTTTCAGGCATTTCGTCGAACACTTGGTGGGTGTGAAGAGTTTGGTTGAGTTAATGGTTAGGTTGTTGTTAAGAACGTGTATAGAGATTCTGGGGTTTGAGTAATATGTAATTCAAGTGGTTAACCTGAAGTAGAAATTGTTATTTGTTTGTTTGTGTCTTTCAAGCATTTCGTCGAACACTTGGTGTGTGTCAAGAGTTTGGTTGAGCTAATGGTTAGGTTGTTGTTAAGAACGTGTATAAAGGTTCTGGGTGCTTGAGTTATCCACAATTCAAGTGTTTAATAGTAAAAAAATTCGATTTGTTTGTTTGTTTCTTTCAAGCATTTTGTTGAACACTTGGTGTGTGTGAAGGTTTTGGTTGAGTTAATGGTTAGGTTGTTGATAAGAGCGAATATGGAGATTCTGGGGTTTGAGTAATCCGTAATTCAATTGTTTAACTGGAGAGTTTACTGTTAAAAATATATTTTTTGGTAGTATGTTTCTTTCAAGCATTTCGTCGAACACTTGGTGTGTGTGGGAAGATTTTGGTTAGGTTGTTGATAAGAACGTGTATAAAGGTTTTGGGTGCTTGAGGTATCCATAATTCAAGTGTTTACCCTGAAGTAGAATTGTAGAAATTTGTTATTTGTTTGTTTGTGTCTTTCAAACATTTCGTCGAACACTTGGTGTGTGTGAGGAGTTTGGTTGATTTAATGGTTAGGTTGTTGATAAGAGCGAATATGGAGATTATGGGGTTTGAGTAATCCGTAATTCAAGTGTTTAACTGGAGAGTTTACCATTAAAAAATTTGTTTTTTGGTATGTTTCTTTCTGATTTTGTCGAACACTTGGTGTGTGTGTGATGATTTTGGTTAGGTTAATGGTTAGGTTGTTGATAAGAACGTGTATAAAGATTTTTTGGGCGTGGGTTATTTATAATTCAAGTGTTTGTTTGTTTCAAGCATCTCGTTGAACACTTGGTGTGTGACTATTTTGATGCGGTAAACAATTATATTGCTGATTATAAAACATAGATAGAGTTTGTGACTTTAAGTAATACATAATTTAAGTGCACACTAATCATATTTACTCGAAATTCAATGAATTTAAGCATAGACTGATTTTTGCAGCACTGAGTTTATCTCATTTCTGTTTCATGTTTCTGTGGATACCAGGGTCAAAAAGGTCAAATCTTTTCCAGATAAAGGTTTCAGAAGACGCATCGTCCGCCCCAGATGCAAATGAGTTGTTCAATGACCTTAAAGAAAAGGTAAACATGATTCTAAAAGTCTAAAACATTTAAACGTTTTATTTTTCATATCTTAATGTTCGTTTCTTTTTTGTTTATTATTTGCAGTGGGATGCAGTTGAAAACAAGTCCACCGTCCTAATCTATGGTGGAGGTGCAATTGTTGCAGTTTGGCTATCCTCAATCGTTGTTGGTGCAATCAACTCCGTGCCGTTGGTAAGTAGTAGCATAAGTTTTAATGTTTGATATTATTGTAAAAACATATTTTAGCAACTTTAAAATCTTTTCTGATTTGTTTTTTTGTTTTTTTTTTTGGTTTCATAAAAAATTCAGCTTCCGAAGATCATGGAGTTAGTAGGACTCGGATATAGTGGATGGTTTGTCTACCGATATCTACTCTTCAAGGTAAGAAATAAAAGATTAAAAATATTGCAAGATATTTTTCTTGTAATGGTTATACGGTCCGGTCCTGACTAGGGGTGTGCAAGAAACCGAAAAATCCAAACCGAAACAAAAACCGACGGTTTGGTTTTAAGTTTTTGTAAAAACCGAACCGAACCGAATTCCTAAATTTATGTTCTTTAATATTTTATATTAAGTAATTCATAAGAATCTAAAAAATATGTAACTCAAATATTTTTGGTAAAATGTATAATAGTCTGTCATTTACAATTAATAAAACTATTTATAATTAAATTCATTTAGTTTTGCCAACTTTTTTTCGGCCTAACTTTTTCAAGATCAAATGGCAAAAACCGCAATAAACCGAAATCAAAACCAAAACCAAAACCGAAAACACCGAAACCAGTCTGTTGCGTAGAGCGTTGACCAGTCTGTTGACTGGGCCCTAGCTCTTAAGTTCACATACAGTTAGTATAGATGTCGAATGACCGATGGTGTCATGTTTTTTGTGCCACAGTCGAGCAGAAAAGAGCTAGCGACAGATATCGAGTCCATAAAGAAGAAGATTGCAGGCACTGAATAGATGGTCGTTGTTTCAGTCTATAATCCTACATTTACTTTGTTTGTTGAATTCGACTTCATGTGTTTTTTTTCCCATAAAATTTATGTACAAGAAGCATATATGGTCTTGTAATGTAGTATAGTATCTTATATGTGGAATTTGCCAAGCTTGAGTAAACCGAGTCGGTTGTATGTTGTATAAACGAGTCTGGTTCCTTTTAATGATGAATCCACAAACACATATAGCTAAACAGGTTGTGTTCTTGTCAACATGATGGCCGACGGGCTTGCAAATTAACTCGTTCGACCCGTTATATATTTACTTTGTATTAATGTTTATATGCCATAAATTCAACTATATGGATGTTTGTTTTTTTCGCTAAAGTTTGAAAGTAAACTGCTGGAATATTGTTTGTTCAAAAGGCAAACATGTAATTTGAAAGTTATAATAAGCACACACAAAAAAAAGGTTTGGTTTAAAATATTGTGTTTGTATAATATTTTGGGCGTGATCAAGTTCATATGGTTGACACGCTTTTTGGTTTCGTGGCAGTAACATGCGGCAGTTCTCGCATCAGAACATTCACAGGAACTCTAGTAAATTTTCTGTCACATGTTTAGAATACTAGACCAGTAAACTGTAAAAACCTACATAATAATGGCATGGCATTGTCACTAACATGCCAACCATGTTTATATTATCCCAAAAATAATATGAATCAAAAGTTAATATTATCCCAAACAATAAGATGAGATGATACAATAATTGATCAATGTTCAACAAAATTTTCATGAACAAAACTGAAGGTCATTTATTGAATGGGTGATGAGATCTAACAAACTAAAAGCAAACCAGCCGACACCATACGGCTGAACCTGCAAACACCAGAAGTCGATACCATGTATGAACCTGCATCAATCAAAAGAAAGACTCGTAAAGACCAAATATTGGCAAATAACAAGTTCTTGATCATCTAACACAAACTAGATATACATTTGCTGAAACAAACCAAGGCTGGAACTGGAAGTTCGTTTGTGTTCGTAAACCGTTCACAAACAAGTTCGTTTCCTTAATACACGAACAAGAACCTTCATTCGGTTAATTATTCGTGAACCGTCCGCTTGCCCGATAGAAGCAAACGAACATAAACAATGCCTTGTTCGGTTCGGTTCTATTCGTTTACAACCCTATGCAGTTCTATTAAAACCAATTTCAAAAATCCGCATATAATAAAAGCCACAAATCAATGTCATTATTAAAGAAATCCCACACTCAACAAAGAAACCGATTTCTGACCCATCCTACTTTAAAAAAACTGATTAGGGCAAAACTGGTTTGAACCCGACCCGACCCGCCCTGCAGATTCATATACCACTTCGTAGTCACATTCAACGAAACCTGTTTTGTACCAGAACTGATTTAAAAAATTCCCGAACCAGAACCAAATCGATTTGATAGGTTCGCTTAATATTCCTCCTAACCATTTAAAACCCGAACCAGTTATTTACAAACTGATTTTCATAACCCGTCGACCAACCCGACTCGTCTACAATCCAAACCAGTTTCGTCCATCTCCAAAATCAAGTTCAAGACTCCATCCATACTCAACAAAATATCAATGGCTAACAAATCATAAAGACTCATAAAGATCAAAGATTGGCTAACAACAAGTTCTTGATCATCTAACACAAACTAAATACGCATTCATAATAAACAAACCAAACGTTCAGCGAACCGTTCGTTTATGCTCGTGAACTATTCACAAACAAGTTCATTTCCTTAATAAACGAACACAAACAACTTTCGTCCCGTCCCATTCGGTTCGTTTACAACCCTATGCATTTCCATTGCGAACAAGCTCAACAATCAATATTCAAGAATGCATATACCAAATACTCCCTCCGTCCCATTTAAAATGTCCACGTTTCCTTTTTTATTTGTCCCACTACAAATGTCCACTTTCAAAATTTATTAGCCAATTTCCAGATTTACCCTTAAACACACACAACTAACATTAATAAACAATATTTATGGACCAATTTCCAAGGGCATTATTGTCATTTAGTAAACAAAAAAAAAACAATAATTTAATCTACCTTAAACTTTGTTAAACTAAGACACTTTAACCGATACGGAGGGAGTATTAACATAACATTATTACCCTAACCTTACAGCTCATCGAAGCTTGGCCTGAATCGAACTCTGCCTCTTCGCCGCCTCCTTCACCTTCTCAATATACCCTTCAATCGGCGGGGTCAACGTCGCCATAAACCTATTAACCGGAAACGGCGTCATATCCGGCACCAACGCCTTCTCCCTCAACTCATCCGGCAACGCCTGGATCGCCTCCTTCTTACACTTCAACAACGCGGTCTCCGCCGCCTGCCTCGCCCTATGCTTCCTCATTAATATCCTACTATACTCTTTAGCCAACTTCCTCCCATCCTCAATAGTCAACTCATATTTCGGTACCTTATCGCCATCGACAACGCCTAATGTTATCAAATCCAATCCTTCCGGTCCAATTAACCCTAACTTATTATTATTATTACTATCATTATTATTATTTTTTTATATTTTTTTTGAAATTTGTGATTTCTAGTTTCCGGTCTTCGGATAACAATCCCATTTTCTCACGTTCGGCTTCTCGTGCACGTTCTTTGGGGGTTAGGTGACGTACGGGTGCCTTGGCTTGCAAGCAACCGTCGATTAGTACTTCTAATTGGCTTCTTCTCGGGCCGGATTTCGAATCGGATGGATCTGGTTTCTGTTGCTGGCCTTTTTTGATGGTGATTTTGGACCGGGTTAGGGTTTTGCCGTCTTTGAGCTTGCCTTTGCCTTTGGCCGTGCCGCTGACGGTACGGCGTTGGAGGATTTGTGAGTTAGGGTTAGGGTTTGGAGTTTGGTGATGCGGTTCATGGTGGATGTGGTGGTGGTTGGATGGATGGAGTTAGGGTTTTGTGGAAGTGATGATGGGGTTGAACTTGTTAAAATGAAACTTTGGGGGTTATAAAATGAACAAGTCTCGAGCTCGGCTCATGAAATGTTTTTATAAGTCGTGTGTGTCGGGATTTCTGTTAAAAAGGAAACCTATTAGTAGGGGTGCTGTTCGGTACGGTTTTGGTTAAAACTGAACTGAAAACCAAAACTTCGGATTTTGGAGTATTTGAAAGCGCTCGGTTTCGGTTTTTGTCGTTTGATCTTGAAAATTTTACGTCAAAATTATTTTTTCAAAAGAATAATTAATTTAGGTATAAATAATTTTGTTAATGTAAAATAAGAGACTATTAAACATTTAATCAAAAATATTTGAGTTACATGTTTATTAAATATTCTTATAAATTACGTAATATATAAAAAACAAAAAACAAAAATTTAGGATTTCGGTTCGGTTCTTTCGGTTTTTGTTATATGCAAAACCGTTAGTTCGGTCTTTACAAAAACATAAACCAAACCGTCATTAGTTTTTTTACGGATCCTTTTGAAGGGAGGTGTACTTTACGGCCAGCTGATATTATTGTGTTCGGGTGGGCGGGGGGAAACACGCATGTGTGGATCTTATAGGAGTGTCTCCTTTTGTTGGGCTCATGGACCGTAGGTTTGTTGTGGGTCAGGTTGAATCGGGCAAAGTTATTAAACACGAGAAAGACTTTAGAGAATCAACATGTGTTTCTTCGTTTATTATTTATTAATTAATTTATATATTTAATTATTTATTATTATATATTTTTAGAAAAAACTTAAACGATCTAAAGCTCGGCTACACAAGACAAATTAATATATGGAGGTTCAAATGAGGTCGAGCTAAAAAGTAAATGAGAATACTTAAGGCTCGATGAGCCTAACAAGCTTCCCATTATGGCTCAATAACTAAACGAGCTTTATTTGAGGTTCAGACTCAGCTCGAGCTCTAAAAGCTCGGCCCGTTTCAAGGTTAATTATTGCACCATTAGTTGTGTTGACCGCTACTCTACAACATCCTACATGATATACAATCTAAGACAAAAAATGCTTTTTTTGTTAAGAGAAATCTCTTGTCATTCATTAATTATCACCTAAGCATTAAAATCTTCTCTAATTATTAGGGTGAAGTACCCAAAGTATCCAATAAAAAATATAAAGTGGTCTTTTAATGTTTGTGAAATAATTAAAGTAAAAAAAAGTATAGTGGTTTTTACGGTTTTTACTAAATAACTTGTAGCCCAATGGTATCAAAGTGTTTATTGATATGGAGTATCTTTCAAATTGTAAGGGTTTGTAGCAAAGCAAGAAATGCGAGACTTTTGTTGTTTCGTTTTTTTTCTTATCGGGTGGTGGGTGTAAAAAAAACCCGAACCGTAGGGTTATAACCAGATTAATCCTATGGCTTTAAACCGCCAAACATGAACAAAAGTCTAACCCGGTTTTATACTCGATCTTTGACTTACTTCAAACAGGTACCAACCCGGACCGGTTTGGAAAAAGAAAAAACTGGTTTTGTACACTCATGAAGGAATAGGCTGGACTCAAAGGCAGAATGATAAGTATGAGATTGATGGAAACAAAGATAGGCTAGTTTTATTAGAAAAAGAAGATGATAGTGGCCCGATTCGAGAGGGGCACAGTCTCCGTTTACAATGGAAAGAGTCAAAAGACAGACATAAAACTTGAATGAAAATACTGATAAATAAGCTTGCTATTTAAAACATCCAGACCCTAAATTAGTGTGGCTTGCTCCTTAATTTTCGGGATGACCATTGATTGATTTGACAGCTAGTTTACCATAATAGTTATAACCGAATCAATTAAGTCGATTTCCCATAAATAGAATCCAGCTGTCCCATATTGCGAGCTGTGACTCTATCACAGAATTTGTCCAAAAACAAGTATAGAATGTTCTTAAACATGCAACAACTTAACCATCAATACTTCTTCCAACAGGCGTTCGTAAACTGGTGAAACGATCAACTCGTCTCAACACAACTAAGTCGATCGACTTATAGTCTAGAAACCAGGTTTGGCGACTTGAATCCAGGCATGTAAACCGTCCGAATACTTAAGTTACATATACAGAATTTAGTTTGCAAAAAAGTTACTAAACCATCTAAGCCCGTTTTTGTCGGTTTGACAGGTTGCTTAATTTGGTTTACCGTTTTTCAAAACTTAGTAATTCGATCTAAATATGTAAAAACGTTCGATTGAGCTGTCATTATAAGACAGTAAATTATAAATACAGGCATATTAAGGTCCATAATACCAATTTACATTTCCTCTTTTATCTTTTCAAAGCACACAAGTTTTGATTCAGTTCTCATATCACAACATTTGAAGTTAGAAATATTAATTAACTACTATATTTTTAATGCCTGATAGTAAGCTCGGCCCGAAGATGAAGTACGCCATTGATGAAGTAAAGACTATCCTCAGCCATAAACGAGGTCCATGGGATCGCAAACAAGTTTCTGTAACCAACCGCCTTTCCACCCGTAAACGTATAATTCCCTTTATACTTGCTAATATACTCTTCTGTCGGCTTTGACCGAGCTGAAAACTCGTAGTCAACCGCAAATGTCACCGACCCTTTTTCCTGCATCCCTAAAAACAGCCCGAAACAATGAAACGAGCTTTGTTGGTCCATGTTACAATGAGCTGATAAGAAAAACCCTTGACCGCCTAAATGAAACGCTTGAGAGTAGACCCGGCCTGACGGGAACAAATTCTCGCACTCTTCGCGTTTCAGATCTAGGTATACTACACACTGCTGGCGTGGCTGTTCGAACTCCACAACCTTAACGGGGCGGTACTTGTAGGCCCGTTCGATGAACCGGCGGTTTGGGTGAGGGTTTTCATCAGCGGCTAGGGTGCGTTGTCGGTGTGGGGCCTCGGCTTTGAAGAAGAGGGCTTCAACCACTACTTTTTGTGCAAACTCGTGGTCGAAGTCGTTGCATGCCATGACTTTTCTGAGCTTTCTGCAGGTCATGTAGGGGAACCGGATGAACTGAGCTAGACGTGTGGCTAGGATCTCACGGCGTTCTTCTATTTTAGGGTACTGAAGTCTGGACCATTTGAGAACAAAATCATAAACCACATCTTCTGATGCCACTTGGAGATCATCACTTGCGAGAATTGCTTCAACTCCAGCAAGAGGTAAGTTGAGTACCTCATCTTGAAACCTGATATTATTATATCAAAATTTAAAAACCGAAAACTAATTATCCTTTTTTACAATAAATGTAATATGAAATGATCTTACTTGGTGATATCTTTGTATCGGACAGCAAGAAACTGTTTTGCTGCATCGGTCAACGGTTGAACGGCTTCCGCCATTAAAACACTAGATGGAAGATCAAGATAGAGTAGTGCGGAATCGGGCGTCATATCCAGACCTCTCAATGCACGGCTGCAATATCGCATGCAAGAAGCCACCTCAAACTTATCAGCAGCCATTAATACATCCAGCAAAGCAGGAGCAGTTGTCACGGTTAAGGTATTGCTGTACATAAAGTTGAGGAGTTCCATAAGTGCAGCTTCCTCTGTTCCAAAAAAAAGGTGAGAAATCTAAAGAATCGTTACCAGTTTTAGCCTTTTAGGTATAGAAAGCTCAAAATAAAATGAAATATGTACCTGATGCATTGATACGCAATGTTACATGTCGTTGCTCTGACTCCCTCATACCATTAGAGAAAAGCTGCATTGGAGATAAATGGAAATGAATATTGTAAATTAAAAAAATTTAATGACAGAAAAAAAGTATACTCATTCGTAAATTGGGAGTTTCACCAGGTAAAAGAATGGACTTTTTGCTGCCAAAATTGGAGAGCTAATGTGTAGAGTTTTTACTCTCACGACTGTCGAACACTCCATGCTCCAGTTTGAATCAAGGTCGTTTGCACCTTCATCTCCTGTAAAGTGGAATAGAAGAACACACTTATTTACAGAAACACAAGATAAAAAATTATTTACAGAAACAATAGGAAAAATTATCAAACCTGATGGTGGTTCTTCAATCATTGCTGCGGTCTCCTCATCCTGGTTTTCAGTGTCCAAGTCATCAGGAATGTTATCAGGCTGATTCAGAATTTGTTCCTCTGGACCAACAGCAGACATGTCTACAGCTGTGAACACCAAATGTCAAGGTCAATGAATACGTTTTTGTTCAGATTAACCAAACTATAACCATCTCAAATAAACATCAAGCAAAGCCTAAATGAGTACAGAAAAAAAATTATTTTGTGTTTCCTGTGTTCTTGTTAGTTGTTATGAGTTGAAACTCAGAAACAAATCTTGACAAGTGACAAGGCATACTTTTATGATGTTCTATCGCTCTTCAAAGATGAATAAACTCGATCAATAAATGCATGCAAAAATATTCTAAAGTTTGACTCCAATCTTCCTACACTAGTAAAGAGACATGCACCTTGTGGAAGACACTCATTCAATAAGAAACATGACTTCCACCAGAAAAGAGTCAAGTATAACCATGATTCTGCAATTAATGACCACATTACAGATCATGTCATCAGTAATTTGCCCATACGAGAACAAAAAACAGGAAATATCATATTCCCATCCCGACCCTTACCACCTGTACCAAAGCTTTTATAAATGACAAACTTTCTTAAAATCCTCCCCCTTTCTCCTCGGCCCTCCCTATGTCCAGATTACCTCAACTGTCTGTCGTATTTATTATTATGCTTTGTTTAATCTAGAAGGCTGGCCCTAAACCATACATACTCTCCCAACAGAGCTGACTAGCCCAACCATACATGAGATGATCTATTTTGTGGATTAAATAACTAGAACCCTGCTATTTATTTTATAAAAACTGTTTTAAGAATAGAACCCTAGAAAAACTAATCACTGAACGAGAGTAACCTATATACCCCTCAAGCTTTTATGCTAAAAGGTTTTTCAAAATACCAACCCTTCTCACTTCCTCCTGTTGTCCACCTAGAATATTCTTTTTCAGTCTACATAATGGCAATCAAATTGGCAGCAGCACCAAGAATCACATTCACAAGAAGCCAAAGACAGCGTAAAAGAGTAATCCTTTGTGTATAGTGATGTACACATGTACCAATTAAACTTGCTATCAACAGACTAGGAAATGACCATTGCAGTGTGTCAGATATGCCCTAAAAATCTAAAAACAACTATCTCAAAAAAACAGACATGTGCAGCATCCATACCGCACTTGTTATTAGACAGTTGCAATCTTCATATCAAGCAACAATCCCCAAATTGGATATGTTAACAAATATCAAGCCAATAGCTCAAGGAACACTCTTTAAGAAAGTAAATTGGCAATAACAAGTTCCATTACGCAAACTATACCTGTCAAGAGTCAGACTACCAAGCCAAGAGCTCAAGGAATGCTCTTTGAGAAAGTAAACCAGCAATAACAAGTTCCATTATGAAAACTATATTTGTCATACTACTTGAGTTTCAGTATAACATATCAAATTCTCTAATAATTGGAAAATAAACCTATATTCAAGTAGAAACCTAAGATAGAGAGAGAAAAGGCCAAAAAGGTACATATACAAGATATTAAGTAATGTTTTATGAGCTATGACACTGAATGTCTTGAGTTCAGTTCTCCACCAGCAACATCTTTCTATCACATCTAACTTCCATACCAAATTATACATGTGAACTTGATAACTCAATGTCTAATCACTTAATACTGTCAAAAATAAGCTTCACGATTAATAAAAGTATGCTCTGTGAGCATATCATTAAGAAAATAGCTCTAGGATTGCCCTTAAGAAAGTAAACTAGAAATAACTTGTTCCATTATGCAAACTATATTTGTTAAGACTACTTGATTTTCAGAATATCATATCAGATCCTCCAATAATTGGAAAATAAACCTGTATTCATCTAGAAACCTAACTACTTAAGATAGAGAGTTAAGAGACAGAAAAAGGTACATATACAATATATTAAGTGTCGTTTACTAATTATAACCATCTTATCAGTTCATTCATGTCAAATAACTTACCAGCAACATATTTCTCTCACATCTCACTTTTATACCATATAAACATGATAACTCAATGTCTAATCACTTAATAAATCACAAAATAAGCTTCACAGTAACTTAAAACAGACTCCTAAGACAAAAATAATCATCAAATTCTTCACATCTTACACTATTCACCTAATCTCACACATTGTATCATGAAGTTTATCTCTTAATCAACTTCAGATGCTATTTATTGCTTTAATAATAATAATAATAATAATAATAACAACTACTCACAAACAGTTCTTCAAATCAAGCACATCAACAGCACAAGCAATTAACCAACAATCAATCAATCAATAAACCTCTAATTAACATAAAATTAATAATTGGAAAAAAATATATATAAAAAACCAATTAATAAATAGTAAACGAGCCGAGCTCTAGCTTGAAAATCTACACACCAGCCGAGCTCTAGCTTCACGGTCACTTAAAACAGCTTCCTAACATAATAGCAATCATAAAATTCATCACATCTTACACTATTCCCCTAATTTCACAAAGTGTATCATGAAGTTTATCTGCTTATCAACTTCAGATGCTATTTATTGCTTTAATAATAATACTAATAATAATAATAGAACAACAACAACCAATCAATCAATAAACCTCTAATTAACATAGAACTATAATCGAAAAAAAATATAAACAATTATAAATATATAAAAAACTAATTAATAATAAATAGTAAACAAGCCGAGCTTGAGCTTGAAAATCTAACCACGAGCCAAGCTCTAGCTTTGAAAACAGAGCACCGAAAGAGCTCCGTGTAAGTTAAACGAGCCTCGAGCTCGGCTCGGCTCGTTTGCAAACAACAATCAATCAATCAATCAATTAACTTAAACAACTCATAAACACTTCTTCAAATCAAACACAACATCAACAGCAAAAGAAATTAAACAACAACAACTATAATCAATTAATCAATCAATCAATCAATAAACCTCTAATTAACATAAAATTATAATTGAAAAAAATATATAAAACAATTATAAATATATAAAAAAACTACTTAATAAACAGTAAACTAGCTGAGCTCGAGCTTGAAAATCTACTCACGGACCGAGCTCTAGCTTTGAAAATAGCTAGAGCTCAGCTCGAGCTCCGTGTAAGTTAAACGAGCTCGGCTCGGCTCGTTTGCAAACAGCAATCAATTAACCTATAAACAAACAATATACCATTCTCTCGCTTAATATCCTCTCGCCTTCGCTTCCGATTTCTCGCCCAATCAGCTAAACTAGTGCAACCTTCACCATCACCTCTACTCTCCTCATCCTCCGTAGACTCTGAAACAATCTCAATTCGAAGTATCCGATCCGAGAAGTTGCTGTCGTTGAACGCGAATCCGAAGTCGCCGTCGCCGCCGGAAGGAGTGTACTCCGATGACTCCATTATTGCTGTCCGTGGATCGAATAGATCCAGATTTGAATCACGCATGGTGTATTGATTTGAATTTGAATTGAATTTGAAACCCTAGGTTTTTTGGTTAGCTGATGAAAGTTGAAATGTGTATGTGTGTGTGTGTGAGGTCGTCAAGATAGAAGACTGTTTGTGTGTTTATTTATAGTAGGTAGTTAAATTTTTAAATTTAAAATTTATCGTGTATGTAGGTTGTTTTTTTTAACGAAATTTCGAGTATCTGCCACTTGACATGAGTTGCCGTCCACAAGAGCAAGCTCTCTGGGAAGAGACACTCTAACAGAAAACTCGTATCGCCATCAAGATTCGAACTTGAAAGGCCAACCGGCATCAAGCTCTTACCCATCATTTGGTTGGCCACTTGAGCTAGCCCAAGTGGTTTACCTTGTATGTAGTTACACTAAATAAAAAATAATATATATATTTTTCTCTTTTTTAATTAAATAGTATTTCTTTTACACATTTATCAGTATCTTTTCGCTTATGTGGCCTTTGTGATTCAAAAGTTGACTCGGTTGAGCATGTCTTCTCGGGTTGCTTAGTAGCTTTGAAGGTTTGGGAGTTTGTGAGCTCGTGGTGTAAAATTCCCCCGATCTATGCTTTTTCGGTCAGAGATTTATTGGAGATTCATGAGACCCTGGGCTGGGGTCCAGGAAAGGGACGTTTTTCATGGCATAGTGATTATCGCTTGCTGGAGACTATGGAAATATGGAAAGCCCGTAATGAGAGGATATTTGAAGACAAATAAGTAAAGATAGAGGAAGTAGTAGGTGATATTAGGTCTCTCGTTTTTTTATGGTTCAAGAACAGGTCCAAATGTAAGTCTTTAGTTTGGTCAAAGTGGTGTAATTTCAATTATATGTAATTGTCGGGCTTCTCTCCGGCTTGTGGAGAGGGGTGCTGTCTCTTTGTGACTTTGGTTTTTGTTTGTTTATAATATATATAGTTTGAAAAAAAAATAAGTATCTTTATTTTTCCAGTCTCGACTTATTTTAAAAACCATAAAAAAATTATAAAGTGTGAAGTATTTCTCCAAACTTACTAATCAACAAAAGTTTATCTATCTCCTTCACTCTCAACTACTTTATATAATGAGAACTTACTTGAAATAAAGAGAATATGTTGAAAATACTCTTATTTTTGTGTTTTTGGGATGAGTAGTTTTTTTTTTTTCAATTGGATATTTGGACCATTGAGGTTTCACGATTGTGGTTAATGTTGTTTAGATGTTGACTTTGTCATTTTTATTGTTAAAGCAATGGTATATTGTTTTTTCGGTTTGTTTACTATTTTATTAGTTTTTTCAAACGATTATAATCAACCCCGAATCATCATACAAGCCACCACACCACCATCACTATGGCCACCCACAACCACACCACCAACTTGACTCGTATTCATAATCTCGAGCTTACATATCAAAACATATTGATTTGGCATATGTTTAATCTACCATGTGATGTATAGCTTGTAGCTATCTCAAATACTAAAATACACGTGTCATTTTGGCTTATTTTACTTTCTAATTAGCAACTTGACCTTCCTAAACAACTCAACAATTAAGATACACTTCATCATTTCATCTTGGTTCTCAAATCAATCTCAAAAGCTACAAAATGTGTAGTTGAGATGACAACGCGACATATTGGGGACTCCATCCCACTAAAGACTAAAGAATAATAAGATTACATATCCATTTTCATCCTCAAGCAAAATTAAGGGATTTTCCACCACCCATTATAATTTCGATCGAATGATATGCATATGGACATGGGAACTTTCATTTGATGATATTGACATATATTGATACTCTTATGTTTTCGTTATTTCTCATACTGTGGATATTGTTTTTTTTTAATATGAGGTGAAACCGTTGATGTTTTTTCTTATATATGGGACACAAGAGAAATGGCATGTGCAAGCCATGATTATAACGAGCAAAGTAACATACATCCTTGTTCTATAGTTCGGCGTGTAAGTTATGATTACAAGATTCGAGGTCTCCCTATCACACAACTGTTGTAGCGTTCATAACCAACCAAGTCAACAAATTTTCAATTAAAGCAAGTACATGTGCCAGATTTTTTAGTTATCAACACCAACAAATCTCTTAAAAACACGAAGCAATAAAATTATCAACATTAACGTAACTAATCATATTGTAACATTCAAATAACCATCACATACAAGCAAAATGCATTTAGTTTGGGTTGGTCAATAACCATTAGGGTATGGAAAAAGGGTGACCGCCAAAAGAATCGATTGTAGAGCTAGAAGAACAACGACAACAACTATTGGAAGTTGAAATCACCTCAACAACCAAAATGGGAAGGACATGTTTACTATTCTCATGTTCTCGACTTGCAATGTTCCAAACTTGACTGATTAGCCTCAAAAGGGGAATTAGATAATGGTAAACACATATCTGACTTTAAAACGAGTTGACTTAAAAATATCAGGTAAACAAGAAAATATAATCATTTGTTGAATTTAACAATTACGCATTACTTATAACTAGCTATTCCTTTCAAACACTTTATATTTTCACGTACATCCGTTTACCTTTCAAACATATAAACAACAATATTTCCCCGAACAAACACTAACAACAAAATCCTTTAATAATAACACCCATCATCATTATTTGTTCGGTTAAAAAACAGTTAAACGAACTCATATATCTCGGGTTACTTCCCAACCTAAAAAAAATCTTCCCACCATAGAACCCGGTTGGACCCTTGTCAAAACGTATTGCGGATATTATTATTATTATTATTATTATTATTATTATTATTATTATTATTATTAATTAATTAATCAGTCGGTGGTGCTTGTAAGTTATAACAGGCTCGATTATTATTATTATTATTATTATTCTAGGTCATCCATCCGTCATCGTCTTCTTATTATCGATTCGGAGCATACTCGTACGCCTTTCAATCAAATATATTCTCTCTCAAATCTGATATCGAGATTCGAATTAGGTTAATATCTGAAGGAATTAGGGTTACAGGGATCTGGGTTTTGATTTAAAAGCAAATCTATCCGGTAATTCATCTGATTTCATATTTATTTAGTTTATTATTCATGTTTATAAATTTTTATGTTATATTGATTTATTGTTTTGTGTTTTTGCAGGAATAATTAGGGTTACTGGGATCTGGGTTTTCATTCAGAAGCAAATTTATCTGGTAATTAATCTGTTTTTTTATTTTTAATAATATATTTTGATGAACTAAGTAGTGAATGCCGAAAAATATCGGATATCTTGACCGATATCTGAGATACCGGTTATCGCGGTGAAATATCTGTAATTTTAATATCTTGTGAAATTCATAGCAAGTGGTAACTGATTAAGACTTAAACCACTAACATTGGACAATGAAAATGGATAATTAAGACTTAACACTGATATCGGGAATATCAGTGATTTATCGGTCAATATTGCTGAGGGATTGATAACCGATATATCATTGGCGACATCGACTGCATAGTTGATGAATTTGTCTTTTTTTAAAAATCTAAATGGTTATGTTTATGGTTATTAACTTGTTATTGTTTGGTTTAGTGTAGTGAGATTTGAGATATGGAAGATTTGAAGCATAAATCTAGCAAGAAGGATGAATATGTTAAAAAAGACGATGATTTGAAGCGAGGGCATAGAGAGAAGGAGCGGAACGGTGAGAGGCGTAGAGAGCGGGAGCGAGATCGAGATAGGAGTGTCGATGAGAAGTATAAGGAACGAGAGAAGCATAAAGAGAGACATAGAGATAAGGAGAAGGAGAAGGAGAGAGAGCGGAAGGAGAGGGAGAGAGAGAAGGAACGTGAACGGGAACGGGAAAGGTTGAAAGAAAAAGAGAATAGAGAGAAGGAACGTGAACGGGAACGGTTGAAAGAGAAGGAGAACCGAGAGAAGGAGAGGGAGAGGAGGGAGAGGCGAGAGCGGGAGGAGAGAGATAGGGAGAAACGGAGAGAAGCGGAGCGGGATCATAATGTTGATGATGTGAAAGATAGGGATAGAAAGAGGCGAAGACGGGACGATGAGTATAAGGAGAGTAGTAAGGGTTCGAGTAGACGGAGAGAGGATAGTGTGGATAACGGTGAGGTGAAGGATTCTTCGGATAAGAAAGTGTCGAGGACGCGTGAAGAAGATATGGAAGAAGAACAGAGGAAGTTGGATGATGAGATGGAGAAACGGAGGCGGAGAGTGCAGGAATGGCAGGAGAAAAGACGGAAGAAAGAGGAGTCTGAAAGGGAACAGCTTGGAGTGACGGATGAGGCTGCGGGTAAGACGTGGACGTTGGAAGGCGAGTCTGATGATGAAGAAGCTGTTCCTGTGGAGAATGCAGATGTTGAGATGGATGACGTGAAGGACGGAAATCGAAACGCGGATGACATGGTTAACGGATTAGATAACGGTGATGGTGATGGTGATGGTGATAATACTGTTGTTGCTTCGCAGAATGGCGGTGATATGGAAGAAGATGAAATTGATCCGTTAGATGCGTTTATGGACACCATGGTGATACCTGAAGTTAACAAGTTGATCAGTACCGAGCCTTCTGTTGTAGATCAAAAGAGTACCGAGTTAACGAATGATGATAAGAATAAGGACAAAAAGAAAAAGAACGGTGGCAGATCAATGGGTAGGATTATTCCCGGTGAAGAATCTGATGTAGAGTATTCGGATGTTGAAAACGATGACGATACTTTAGAAGACGAAGACGATGACGAGTTTATGAAACGAGTGAAAAAAACCAAGGTTGAAAAACTATCACTTGTTGATCACTCGAAGATCAATTACATTGAATTCCGAAAGAATTTTTATATTGAAGTGAAGGAGATAAAGAAGATGACTCAAGAAGAGGTTGCCGCGTATAGAAAAGAATTGGAACTAAAAGTACATGGAAAAGACGTACCGAAGCCGATTAAAATGTGGTACCAAACGGGACTCACGACGAAAGTTTTGGAAACGATTAGAAAGCTGAATTACGATAAACCAATGCCTATTCAAGCGCAAGCGTTGCCAGTTATAATGAGTGGTCGAGATTGTATCGGTGTTGCAAAGACGGGCTCTGGTAAAACGCTAGCTTTTGTTCTACCGATGTTGAGGCATATAAAGGATCAACCGGAACTTGGTTCCGGAGACGGGCCTATCGGGCTTATAATGGCACCTACACGAGAGCTTGTTCAGCAGATTCACAGTGATATACGAAAGTTCACCAAGGTAATCGGGCTTCGCTGCGTGCCCGTGTACGGTGGTTCTGGTGTTGCACAACAAATAAGCGAGTTGAAACGAGGGGCTGAAATCGTTGTTTGCACACCAGGTAGGATGATTGATATTTTGTGTACCAGTGCTGGGAAAATCACGAATCTGAGACGGGTTTCTTATTTGGTTATGGATGAAGCTGATCGTATGTTTGATATGGGGTTCGAGCCGCAAATCACGAGAATCGTGCAGAACATCCAACCGAATCGCCAGACGGTGCTTTTTTCTGCTACGTTTCCTCGCCAGGTGGAGGTGTTGGCCCGGAAAGTTTTAAATAAGCCCGTGGAGATACAGGTAGGTGGAAGAAGTGTCGTGAATAAAGATATAACGCAGTTGGTGGAAGTGCGGCCCGAAAACGAAAGGTTTTTTAGACTTTTGGAGTTACTTGGAGAATGGTATGTAAAAGGTAAGGTTTTGATATTTGTTCAGTCACAGGATAAGTGTGACGCTTTGTTTAAAGATTTGATTAAACACGGGTACCCGTGTTTATCGCTTCACGGGGCTAAAGATCAGACCGATAGAGAATCGACCATTTCCGATTTCAAGAGTAACGTATGCAACTTATTAATTGCGACTAGTATCGCTGCACGGGGTTTGGATGTTAAAGAGCTTGAGCTCGTGATAAATTACGACGTACCGAATCATTACGAAGATTACGTTCATCGTGTCGGCCGTACGGGTCGAGCGGGGAGAAAAGGGTGTGCGGTCACGTTTTTATCGAGTGAAGACGAGCGATACGCGCCGGATCTTGTGAAAGCGTTGGAGTTGTCGAATCAAGCGGTTCCTGATGATTTGAAAGCGCTTGCTGACGCGTTTATGGCTAAGGTTAACCAGGGGCTTGTGCAGGCTCATGGTACAGGTTACGGTGGGAGCGGGTTTAAGTTTAATGAAGAGGAAGATGAAGTTAGGAAAGCGGCAAAGAAAGCACAGGCTAAAGAATACGGGTTTGAAGAAGATAAGTCGGATTCGGAAGACGAGGATGACGGTGTGCGAAAAGCAGGCGGCGATATCGCGCAGCAGGCGGTTATTGCTCAAGCTGCCGCCCTTGCTGCCGCCAGTCAACAGCCTGCTACTAGTAGCGTACCGACTCTGCCGGGTATTCTTGGAACGATGGCGGGTGTTGCTGGTGCTAATGACGGCGCTGCTAGGGCTGCAGCGTTGGCGGCTGCGATGAACTTGCAGCATAATTTGGCGAGGATTCAAGCGGATTCTTTGCCTGAACATTATGAAGCGGAGTTGGAGATTAATGATTTCCCGCAGAACGCCAGGTGGAAGGTGACACATAAAGAGACCCTCGGTCCGGTTGCTGAGTGGACCGGAGCTGCCATTACCACTAGGGGCCAGTATATTCAACCTGGAAGGATCCCGGGACCCTGTGAGAGAAAACTTTATCTGTTCATTGAAGGAGCTACTGAACAGTCTGTTAAACGGGCCAAAGCAGAACTGAAACGTGTCCTGGAAGACATCACAACACAGGCGTTATCTCTTCCAAGTGCACAACCGGGACGTTACTCTGTTGTATGAGAATCAGACTCAAGTCGTGCGTAAAGGTGTGTCACAACTTACAATATCTAATTTATTTATTTTTATATAACTTGCTTCTTAAACTGAATCGTCTTTATGCAATCTTTAATTTACATATGCATGTTGCATGTCGTTAAATGTGTGCATTTTGTTATGTGGTTAGATGTTGGTTGCAAGTGTACGATACATATTTATATATTTTTAATGTGTTCTTTGTAGGAGGATCCCGGCTTGCACTTGTGTGTATGCATTTGCTTTTTGTGGCTGCCAGCAGATGGCGATCACTCACCTTTTTCCTCTTAACAAAACGTAAAACGTGATATATATCGAACCAATAGTCTTGAGTTGCGTATTGTTGTTTTTGTATGATGATTGTTCTGATTTGAGCATTCATTTCTGATTGTAGGTTGGTTGGGGAACGGCCTAACGGGCTTTTGTTGCGTCTTTGACAGTGTTCAGAAGTTATGACCTATTCATCACTAACATCCATTATATACTAGAGTAGTGCTTATTAGTACTATTATGTTTTATATATTACGAATCACCGTCATCGATCCAGCCTAGTATGCTTAGTACTATGCTTGTTAATTCGTATAATTCGTAATATATAAAATATCGGTAATTCGCATATCTATATGTTTTGGAACTATTATGCTTATTAGTACTATTATGTTTTATATATTTTGATTGATATGCGGTTCTGGTTTATTATTATATCTATAAAATATCGTTTCAGCCTAGTAGTATTAATAATATTTTCTTTGGCTAGTTTGGTAGAATAAGTTATGCTTTGCTATTATCGTCATGTGAAGTTGTATTGCTTTTGTTTACGCGATATTCTTGATTTGTTTCATTGAATTTAAGATCACTTTAGGAAACTCATGATAGTCGGTGTTTTAACTGGATTTTTTTTGGAGATATTTATCTTGTTAGTTTACGATTGTATCTTATGTCAGTCGAGTGGCCTGCATGCATCATAATATTATTATCCAGTTTTAAACTAGGTTGCCTATTTTATTACTTATGCTACATTAATTCTGACGATTCTAGTGTTTCAGGTTATAGATCGTCTCGTCTTATGGATGAAGAAGCTTGTTGCCTAATATCAAAAGCTATATACATTATTGGGATTACAAGTTCACTTGTGATGAGACCGCTCATTTGGTTTGTTTTTATTTATTATAATTTACTATCTTGAGAATCCAACTACTGAGAGTTTCTTTGTAACTTTGTTTTAACTGTTTTTTATGTCATACTTTATAAAAAGAACATTGAGTGCTGCTACATTGAGATATGGTTTTGCATGTTTAATTAATGTTCTTAGCATCAAAGTTGCATAATCTATTGAAAATCGAGTGTGATGAAGGTGAACGATAATATGCAAGACACTTGCTTTTGGGGTTAGGATGTATGTAAGTTGTAGCGCTTGGACGATGGGTGGATGTGACAATCGTTATTGACTTTGTACGTTATACGTAGGGGTGTTCAAGAAATCCGAAAAAAACCGAAATCCGAACCGAAACCGAAACCCAAATAAACCGATCCGAATAAGAATTCGGATCGGATCAATCCGAATAACTTATTTGGATTCGGATCGGATTCGGATATGGAATTTGAAAAAATTCGGATTGTTCGGATTATTCGGATATCCGTTTTAATCCGAATAAAGAACATGTTTTTAGTGATATTTTCCGGTTTCGTATATTTATTAGACTATTATTTGAAGTTAACTTTAAATTTGTGTTAAGAGTAATTCGTATTTTTTGATTTGTATGTTTATTATGATTCTAAATTATTAAATGTTAGGAACAAAAAAATACGAAAATTTTTTAGGTTTATTTCAGATTATTCGGATAATTTCGGATTATTCGGATATTATTCGAATCCGATCCGAATTGAATTCGGATAGATTCGGATCGGATAGGTATATTCCTAATTCGGATCGGATCGGATTTCGGATAGGGTCCAAAAATTTTCAAATCCGAATAACCCGAACTGAATAATCTGTTATTCGATTCGATGAACACCCCTAGTTATACGCATATATGAGATACCGAAAGGAAAATAGAAAATAGAATATCGATCACCCGTTTTTAGATTTAAGATCAGGTTCCATTTGTAAGTTGATGTGGAGATTATGAAAATGTGTCAAAAATGATAATGATTTTAGATGCTTTTATTCTTCATGGTTGACTTGTGTGATTTACGGTCCTACCAACATGTTTTTTTGTTTAAAAGTAAACAAGAGTTCTGTCTTTTGCTATAAAGAACAAAACAAACTTGTAAGTTGTATTGTCTTGTAAGTCAATGGTTGTAGTTCGTCTCTTAAGGTTCCTTCATCTAAGGTTTATGGAAACCATCTTTTAACCATGAAGCAACAAAGTTTCCTTTTTAGGAAGTCGGATAAAATCGGTTCTACAGAAAGCCCAAAACTTTTTATTTCGAGCACATTTTTGTCAGTAGAAAGCTTCGCAGAAAACTCTTCCTTGCCAGTTTGTATAAATTAATTAGCGTACACATCAAGCGTTTGTTAAAGCATTCTAAACAGCTCCTCTGAGGGACCTATAATTCTTAGTGTCGTAAGTGATTGTGAGTGAAGGAGAGATAAAATGCAACTGCTTATGAATAAATTTGAAGAAATACTGTTCACTCTCTCTCTAATATTTTAATAAATAAAAGTAGTTGTGAGTAGAGAAATAAAATGTAGTGATAAAAGTATAAAAAATAATATTCAATTAAAAATGAGAGTTTAAATACAGAGGAGCTATTGGAGATGCTCTTAGCCACTTCTATATAAATAAATTTGTTGGAAGACGAATTTTCTTGAATATTGGTTATTAAGGGACCTAAATTGATTAGGTGTGGAAATCAATCATTTCTATAAACATTGTTAATACACGGTTTATGTGCGTTTCCTTAATGCGTCGATGCCCTTACGGAGGGTGTCACTAGAGAACTACACACTCATGAAGAATTCATGTTGAGAAAGACGGTGATGTGTGTCCCCTCCAAAAGTAAATTTTTTTTTTTTGTGTTAACCACGTTTAATAGTGATTTTAAATTCTTTTTTTATTAATTTAAACACAATTACGCCCTTGTTGTGTTGCACACATATAACGTATTTATATGTGGGCCCTCGGGTGGACAAAAGTGAAATTGCACTAATTTTGACATTATTTTACTAATTTTATAAAAATTACGTTAAAAGTGACAGAAGATTAATCAGACATCATGTGGTGACGTTGATGGCCGAAAGACATAGGTACATGCACCTATCAGCTGGTGTCCTAATGGTTGAGTGTTATGTGTCATATGTCCAAGGCTTGATGCAAAACTATTATCAAGCCGGGGGTCTCATCGGAAGTAGCCTCTCTATTCTGTGAGGTAGAGGTAAGGATGCCTACATCTTACCCTCCTCATACCCTACCATAGCTTTAGTATTTGTAGGATTTACTGAGTACGATGATGATGATAATTTAAACACAATGTAAAAAAGTTAGTAAAATCTTAAAGTAGTTAATGATAATATCTCTTTTAATACAACCAATTGATGATAACGTATATTTATCATGCGGATTAACGCAACAACCTATTGATAAAAATTCATCATGTAATAACTTATCATTCTAAACATACAAAACCACAAATAATTGTCTCAGCTCTTACTGTTCTGGTGAAACACATTACGCGTTGATAGACCGCCAATACACGTTAAAGATTCTTTTCTATAGAATATTGAGCTTCCGACTTTCATTTCGACATCCTCGACATTAAATCTATCTTTTCGTTCTTCCATGTAAGAGAATTTTTAGGCAGTGAAGTTTGTGTGTTTGACCCTTGGTCGAGTATCATCTCATTCAGTTTCGAACTATATAATGTTTCATCAACGTATGAAGATTCTCAATCAAAACCGCGCTAGGTATTAAATCTGTTTCTTTATCGAGTTTGGTGTGGATTCTTTAATTGTTGGAGAATCTTCTTGTACATTTGTGAATTATTTTCATTGACATCTTCGATTTTGTTTAACCATATGCATATCATTTCCAAGCTTTTATAGACGAGTGCCTAAGCTCTCTATCTTTATATTGAGAATCAAAACCCTAATCTTGTTTAATAGATCAACCACCCCTTCCATAACCATTATGAAAATTACGACAATCAAAATTTTTGTCTGCGTTAGAACAAGCAGCATCATGCATAGAAGAAATTGTCACAGGTTGTTTAGTTTCTTTCTTGCTGACAATATTTATCATGTCTTCCTTAGCAGCCACAGTGCTAGTTAACTCCATTTTCACCTATCTGAAGAAATTGCCACAGGCTTTAGTTTCTTTCTTACTGACAATATTTATCATGTCTTCCTTAGCAGCCACAGTGCTAGTTAACTCCATTTTCACCGTATCTTCAACTTTATTACTTTTGCTACTTAACTCCAATTTCGTCACATCTTCATCATCATTTTTATTAGAAGTAACACCATTTTGAAAGAGTTAATCTCCCATATATATATGTTGTGTTAAGTGACAACTCATGTTTAATGATAAGGGAGTTTTCTTTGGGGATTGAGAGACGGAATTGCTAGGCCCATATGGCCATAAGTTTTGAATTCTCCGCGGGTCTATCGAGAGGGAATGAGTTGTCAACGAAAAAGTGTTCTTGAACTGAACGCGAAAGTCGTTTTCCATCATACGATTATTCTCGTAACTCCTCTTTTAGTGTTTATAAAAAAGTTCATAAAAAGCAAGTTTGTTTTGATTTGTCCTAAACGCTGTTTTTGATCATTTTTTAAAGCGTCTTTTCTTGAGTTTTGTTTTAACCAAGGAAAAAGAGGTTATTTGAGATCAACATCTCTAGTTATAAGCCATGAAGGTATTATTAACCTTGTTATATATGAAGAAGCAAACCCTTACAGTATAAATAAAGGCTCTTGAATAATGAAAGAAGAATCAACCACACCTTGTCTTCTTTATCTCGTTATGTATTTACAAAACCATAAAGCCCTTGTTAGAAAGGGTCAGAGACCAAGGTCAAGGTCTCTCGACCACCTTCGACACTCAAGCCTGTTGAATGTGATGTATTAAGAGAAAAGAAGATGCTATACCATGGAGGTGGAGCATCCTTTTTATAGGGAACACATGATTAGGGTTTCTTTGGGCCACTATATATGTTAGCCCATACACAATTGGTTCGAATGAAATTAGTCTCTACAATAATTAAATCCAAAATGAAAGGTTTATCAGTTTTTATTATTTATTTTGAGTGAAGTTTTTACCAGATACCTTTCGTTAGTTTTAAATATTCTTAGGGACGTGAATCTCTTTTACAACACGAACCTAACATATTTTTTTTGGCTTTGAGTTTAGTCTAAATGGTATAGGTTGAGCCCGCAAAAAGTTTGGCTAAACAGGTTGTGTTCGTCACTTCGGCATGACCTACTTCTTTTTAAAATATTTATAAATTGCATATTTATGTTCTCTATTAATTTACAGTTTATATTTGAGTAATGGCTTGCAAAAACTAATACAAAAACAAAAAAACTTCCAGGATATGAATATATTTTGACTTCAAAATGTCAAAGTCACCTCTTTGCCATGAATATGAGTATTTGAAATATGTATCTTGATAAAAGAGAGATAATAAGCTTAAAAATACTTTACTTTCTTTGTAATTAGCCCCTCTTTGCCATCTTATCAGTTGTCATGATGTGGTATAGAATCACTAATTATTTTAAAAAAATTCATATATAATATGCTCATATATATATGATTGTCGGTTTTTGTGTAGTCTTGAATGATGGTAGTATGAGAATAATGAGATGGTTGGTTTGCCACCAGGATCTTGCCTAATTCCCGATTCGATACTTCAGTGCTGACAATACGATAACCCTAAGTAACCCAAAAATAATGAGCGTTGAACATTTTATACCAACTTAACATACGCCCTGATAGGGGTAAGATTTGCCCTCATCTCATCATCCACATACAAGTAGACGTGCTACGAGTGGGATTGAGATTTTACAGGGTTTGTTTGATTGTTTATTGTGCATCATCATCGTCATCATCATCGTTCTCAGTATATCCCACCAATAGCAAAGCTATGGTAGGGTCTGTTTAAAAATCATCATCATTGTTTATTGTGCATCGATTTACTAAAATAAAAATAAATAATTGACTTTTGTAGGTGCCCATGAATGTTTTTATAAAAACTAATTGACTTAAGACAATAATGTAAACCATATATGGCATTGAAATACTTCAAACTACACTTTCACTTGCAGCAAACAATTATAACTAAAAACATTTTACGAATCCACTCATCAACACACAGTTTACCTCGCTCGTTTTGGCCCAACTGGAAACGAAACCCGTTGTTGCAAATCAGTCCTCTGTTCTTGAGACGCATTTGTCTTAGAATCACTACCTTCTTCATCTTCCTCCGTTTCTTCAACAGCTTCACTAGCTCGTTTCTTCGATATCAAAAGCTGGTAATTTGGATTGATTAACATGTCGGACTCTGGTGGCAACGCCATTCCGGGCCCACTTAATGACTTTGGCAATGGAATCTTGTTCCTTTCCCGCGCCAACTCTAAAAGGACCTTTAGTATGACATAACAGAATAGATGAATATATAATTAAATGCCGAAAACTAGGGGTGGCAAATGTGACCCATTGGGTTGAATCATCATCATCGTACTCAGTATATCCCACCAATAGCAAAGCTATGGTAGAGTCTGAGGAGGGTAAGATGTTGACAGCCTTACCTCTACCCCATAAGGATAGAGAGGCTGCTTCCGGTGAGACCCCCGGCTCGATAGTAGTTTTGCATCAAACCTTAGACATAAGGCACATAGCACTCAATCATCGGGACACCGGCTGATCGGTGCATGTACCCTTGTCTTTCGGCTATCAACGCCACTACATGATGCCTGATTAACCTTCCGTCACTTTTAACGTTATTTTCACGAGATTAGTAAAATAACGTCAAAATTAGTGCAATTTCACTTTTGCCCACCCGAGGGTTCACACATATATACATCATATGACCCATTGGGTTGAATGAGTTGTATTAAAATGTATATCATGGGTCAAAATGGGTCAAACTAAAAAAAGAAAATGATTGAAACGGGTCAAAACGGGTTGACATTTCGTGAAGCTTTTTTTTGAACGAGAAAACGGAGGAAACTTTTTAGTACTTTTACTTTTTTAGTTTTAGATTTATATTTCAAGTTATGATTTTTTTAATTTCTTTTTTAATTTTTTTAATGAAGGGTTTTTGAAATGGGTCAAAATGGGTTGAGTTTTTAAAAACCTCTCATTTAAAAATTCAAAAAAAAAAAAACAATTAAAAAATTATAACTTGAAATATAAATCAAAAACTAAAAAAGTAAAAATACTAAAAAGTTTATTCCGTTTTTCTCGTTCCATAAAAAAAAACTCGAGAAATGCCAACCCGTTTTGACCCGTTTCAATCATTTTCTTTTTTTAGTTTGACCCATTTTGACCCAATATATACATTTTAATACAACCCATTCAACCCATGGGTCACATTTGCCACCCCTACCGAAAACGAACGGATATTGAATAGGGTACCTCTCGGGGAGGGGGTTGTGAGAAGCTAAAGTTAACTTTCGATTGAATAGCAAGTTTGATATCATCGGAATCAATGGTGGATTTGGCAGCATGCTCTGAGTAGACCTTCGCATCTGTTAGCACATCCACCACATAACGGTACCAGAGTTCTAGTAACCGGTGAACAACGCGCGGTTCATAGTTGTCAACACCCATTGATTTCAGCAGTGTTTTAACTATCTTCGCGTCCCTTGGCAAGTCGTCTTCTCCATCAGCCATTACTAACTTTTACTATCTGCAAATAGTCAATTACTGATTTTACACTCATTTCAAGTTTCAACATATGGGGTGGATAAGGTGTGAACAAGCCGAGCCTCTCGTGAGCTACTCGAGATCAACTCGAACCGAACCGAGCTTAAGCGAGCTCGATCCGGCGATCCATGCTCGAGCTTTAACTAACGCTCATTAAATAAACGATCTCGAGCTCAAGCCGGCTCGCGAGCCTAAACGAGCTTTTTATTTATATAACATTTATATAATATATTATAAAATAACTATTACTATTACTAATTATAAAAATATGATAAAGATATATTAAAAATATATTCATATTATATATAAAATATATAACTGAAAATATATATATGTAAATAATTTAAATGCATATAAATAATATAATTAAATAATTAATAAATAATAAACGAGCCAAGCCTGAGTTAGCGCAAGCTTGACAAACGACTAACGAGCCAAGCTCGAGCTTCCGAAACACAACTCTAAACGAGCCAAGCTCGAGCCTCAGAAATACATCTAAATGATCCAAGCTCGAGCCCGAATCTTCTTAAATTAAAACGACCCGGGCTCAAACCTAAACAAACTCGGGCTCGGCTCGTTTACACCCGTAGGTGGGTAAAAATTGCAGGGTTTAGAGCCCTAATTTGGTAAATGTGAATAAAAACTAGTATCAACAAAACAACATTTATAATCTTAATATGAAACAGCTTGAAATTGAGATTCTGATAAAAAACAATTTAACAAACAACTAGGGAAAAAACAATTAATAATAAGTTTCATAAAAAAGATTGTTAATTTGTAACATCAGAACAAAGGGGCATTTGATCGAACACTTGGTAGGCATATACATAATAAACATGAATCAAGTAAAGTAATGAAATTAAACCTTGCGGATCGTTAAAGACTCAATTAAATCAATTATTGCCTTTTCGATATCAATTAGCTTCTCACTTGTCTGGATTTTAGGGTTAACCGGAGACGATGGTATACAATATAAGCTGCAAAATTGGGGGTTAAAAATACAGGGACTGAAAATGTGTAAATTGAAATTACAGGGGGATGTAAACGTATACATTTTACACGGGGTATTCATGAAACTGAAAAACCTGATCTTAATAAACATTAAAAGACGAAATAATTAAACTGAAACAAAAACTGATGGTTTGTTTTTTATAAAAGCCAAACCAAACCGAATTTATGTATTTTTATTTTTTATTTTAAATTTTAATTAATTTTAATTAATTTTAATATTAATGTATTGTTTAACCTAAATATTTTAGCTCGGGTGCATAATTATCAATTAATTATTAACCAACAAAATTTTTTATGTCCAATTTCATTATTTTTGGCTAATTGTTTTAAGGACCAAATAGTAAAACCAGAAAGACCAAAATCGAAACAACCGAATCTGAACGGTTTTAAAAACCCAAATGCATTTATTTCAGTTTTTGGTTCAGTTATAGTCAAAATTGAACCGAACCGAATCATGCGCACCCCTATGGGTTATTTAGTTAAAACCAAACTGAAAATATAGGAACTGAACACCAAATCAAATAACCTTTGTTTGATATGGTTTTAAACGGCTTCGGTTCGGTTATTTATTTAATCGGGTTGAAGCTTAATATGGCACATCCAATAAGAAATGAAAGGGGCTACTTTGGAAATTGTACTTGCAAGGGCGTTCAACCAAACTCCATCAATCTAATATGTATGTTATTCACTATTTGAAGGAGAAAATTGCATGGATGACATAACCAGGGACAAGTACATGAATAAAAAAATAACCGAATGAGAATTCGATTCGATTTTGATTTGTGTGAGTAAAAATATAAACTCGATAGCTAGGTTATGGTTTGTGTGGGTAAAAGTTTTAGGTCTTAAGTAAAAAAATGGGCATATTGTAACATGCAATTAAGTTATGGTTTGGGTTGTGCATTTTTTTAATAAAATAATAACAATGGGCTTATGAGATAATTGGGTTTAAATATTTAAACTAGTATGCTAGGTTCTTCTTACCTAAATATTAAAACTAATTTTATCTTTTTTTTTTTTTTTTTACTTTATTGATGCTTCACAATTATGACAATTCTATCATTTCAGGCCATATATCATCTTTTTGGTGGATGAAGCTTGTTGTCTAATATCAAAAGCCGCTTCATTAATCTTTGTTGAGTTGTACATGGATACAGAAAGAAAACAGAAGGATAAAACGTGTCATTCGTATTTAGATATAAGATCAGGTTCCATTTGTAAGATGCGCCCCGATGAGATGTGGAGATTAGGTTTTATATGCCTTTGATAGATTAGATGCTTTTGTTCTTCATCCAGTTGGGGTTGACTCTCTCATTAGGAGCCGTTTTGTAGCTATGTAAGGATCTTTAGTACTATTTGTGTGGTTTAAGGTCCCACCAACATGTGTGACTTGTGTCTTGTTTTTTGTTATTATAAATAGGAGTTATGTCTTTTGCAATGAAAAACAACACATTTGAGTAGCATGCAATGCTTGAAAGGCAATGGTTGTTAACTCTCCCTCAAGGGCGTCTTGCTTTAGCTTCTTCTTGTCTTTAATTTCTTTCTAAATAGTTTTAAAATGTATGAAAGAAGAACTTTAAAGCACGAGGCTCTTGAGGGAGTACTAACAAACAATGTCTTTGTTATATATCATGTGAATTTGGACGTTGTTAAGTAGACTTTTACCTTCTCTCCCTCAAAGACTTCTTACGTTTATTTTGGCTAGTCTAACGTAGGGGTCTTTGAGGAAGGGATGGCAAAAGTTATCTTAATATTTTTGTCGCTGAAATTCCTCTTAAAAGGTATTATCTTCTGTCTTTGATCACTTCCTCTAATAGTCTAATGTAAGCTAGTTCGATATGCTTTTGAGGGTCTGGTGGTAGATTTCCAAGTTGTTCTTTAATTTTTATTTTTGGATTAGAGAATATGTTGGTATAGTCAACCTCAGATTTGATCATCTACGTTGTTTGTATCATATACTAGATTGCTCGTTACAAAGGCGAATGGAATGGGCCCGGTATTGTCTTGTGATAAAACAATGATACAATATTTAGCGTAAGCGACTTAACTTGTCTTGCTTTCCAACTGTATGGGTGATGGTTTTTGACACAGCTAGAAGAAAATCATATTTAGTTGACATGTTTAACTAGTTTAAGTTAATGGTTTCTCACATGATAAGAAGATAATTAGGTTTATGGTTGGTGGTTACACATTTGCAATATGTTTGATAAACAAGCCATGTCAGTTGACTTGTTTAATCAGTTTAAATGAAAAGTCATATTCAGGTTGATGCGTTTATTTAAGCATGTCGACCAACCAGAAAAACCTAGAGCTTTTATCTCAGACAAACAATCTCTTAACATGACCTAAACAAACTTAACTTTTAAGATTAAGATACAACATACTAACTAACAAGGCCTAAAGCTTTTATCTCAAGCATCAAAGTGACTTGCCATTTGGGCCCGTGAAATACTTCATCGGAAGTATTGTTTAAATATCTCACCAAGCAAGCGTGAGGTACTTTTGTAGAGAGAAACGTTAAAGATTACTTTTACTTAATTATTGGTCACCAAGGTAAAAAATGGAAAACAGGCTACCAATTATATATGAGACTCGAATCATTTCTTAGACCATCTCTAAATCACCGTTCAAGATGGTACCCTTAACTAATGCGTCCTCAATGACAAAACTTGGACGAAACACCGAGGGGGCAGACGAAAATACGTATAAACTTTTTCATAAATGGAGGGATCTAGCTAATTTTCGGTCGGAAACATGTAATTTTATGCTACTTAGCCAAAAAAATAAAAAAAGAGGGGGTCGGGGCCACCTTTGTCCCTTCAGAAGCCTCGCCAATGTGCGTCCCTATCCTTGCGAATGACTGCATTGGAGGGCCAAATGCTCGTGAAGAATGTATGTTGAGAAGGACGGTGATTGACGAACCCCTCTTAAAAATTTCTTTTTCTATGTGTTAACTTTTAACCCTCTTAAACGACTAAAATTACATATAATAAGAACAATTTAAACATGAAAAATAAATGTAGAGAGAAAGTAATCATGTGAAAATATAAAGATTTGTAAAAATGTTTGTAAGAAGAAAATGGATGTTGAAAGATCTCTTCTAAGAGTCTTAAGTAAGGCTGTCCAAACTGCTCGTTGCTCGAACTAGCTCGCCGCTCGTTCGGAATTTGCTCGAAAATGCTCGCTCATTTTTTCGCTTGATTGTAAGCGAGCCACTCCGCTCGGTTCGGTTTGCAAACGAGGCAAGCAATGAGCAAAGGTCCGCTCAGTTCGGCTCGAATATTTTTAATTCATTTTATATATATTTATATACTCATAAATATATATTTTGTTTTAACAATTATCTTAAACTAGGTTTTATCCCCCGTATTACGGGGGTTGTTTTATATTATTTGTTTTAATATTTATTTTTTGAATTTATATTTTTTTATTGTATAAAAGTTAATAATATACTTATGGTTTGGTGATAAATTGTTTCACAAATAAATGAGATGTTATAACCGATTTAAAGCTACATGGTTTTGATAAGACCCAAGACCCGTTTATTCTTTTACTATAAAATTAGTTTTTTAATTATAAATAATATTTATGAAAGTTAATAATATACTTATGGCTTGATGAGACCCAATACACGTTTATATTTTTTACTATAAAATTGGTTTTTTAATTTAAAAATTATATATATTTTTACGGGGGTTGTTTTATATTGTTTGTTCTAATATTTATTTATTTTTTGAATTTATATTTTTTATTGTATGAAAATTAATAATATACTTATGGTTTGATGATAAATTGCTTCACAAATAAATGAGATGTTATAACCCGGTTTAAAAACTATATGGTTTTGATGAGACCCAAGACCCGTTTATTTTTTTAATATAAAATTGTTTTTTAATTATAAATAATATTTATGAAAGTTAATAATATACTTATGGTTTGATAAGACCCAAGACCTGTTTATTTTTTTACCATAAAATTGGTTTTTTAATTTAAATAATATATATATCTTTTTTAAAATAAATAAGATATTAATTTTTAGTATATCCTATTTTATAGGATTTTTACATCAATAATTTGGTGACAATGATTTTTTATTTAATGAGATGTTATAACCCGTTTAAGGAATATCTGGGTTTGGTAAGACCCATATCCATGAATTCGGGTCAAATACATGGAAAGTCTCCATTTAAGAATCAAGTAAATCTGGTGACTCCAAAAAAAGGGGGAGCGACCACATCGCGACACGTAAGATTTTTATGTTTTTGTTTATATATATATTATAGATATTTGAATATTAAATATAATATCTTTTAATGATTAAATATTTTCTAGTACTTTAATTATAAAAAATAATTATTTTTAGTTTTTTATATTTTAATATTAAAGATAATTATAACCCTCACTCTTAACTCTTAAGTGAGCCAAGATGTTTGGGTTGGGCACTCTAGTGGGACATGGTGCCGACATAAACGATGGTGGATGGCCCATTAATATCCATTTTCATTTTCATGTGATTACGTGAATGTTGACTATTGAGTGTTCCCCTTTTATAGTTGTATTGCCTAACTAATATATGCCTTCCAATTATGGCAATGAAGAAAAAAGAACATGATGACTCATTCTCAAAACAAAAGAGTTAGAAACTTGTATTCCCTTTGATTGGTTGTGTTTCAAAACAAATCCACCTATATTCTTCATACCCAAATAAATACAAAAGAAAAACTCAATTTAATCTATTTGAAATTAATTTAATCTATTTGATTAAACAAGGGTACATAGAGAAATAGTTTATTATGAACACTATTTTTACAAGTGGATTATATTTTATGGTAGCTAGAGTTAGTATTTTTGTAGGATTATACAATCCGGTTACAGACGAAGTTGAGTGGTTGTCATATATTTTCTGACGATGGACTCGAATTTGTACGTAGTTCATACGTTGTGCAAAATCTTTTCGCAAAACGAGATGGATGAATTATGATACACTAATTTAGAATGCATAAAATATTAACACATTTTTAAATAATATTTATTTATAAGAAAAGAGAGTTTTATTGTTCTTTTGTTTCAAATAAGATGATAAGTAAGGCTTTTTTGGTAATTCGAAAAGATGATGGGATCAATCATATTTATCTATCTAATCTGATTCTTTCTAAATTTTTAAAATTATTGCTTCTATTTATAGGATTCATCTTGCTTTATTCGGATTTGTTTAGATATTTTTGAATTATCCTTTTATCATGATTTATCTTAATCTATTATTTTTTTTTCTTAAATTGTTTCTATTTTACATGAAAAATTTTAAATTATTTAATACTTCTTAAATCACTTTATAGATATTTGTATTTTCTTTAGATTTTATCAAAGTTTTTATGAATTAATGTGTATAGTAAAAACCAAGCCATTTGACACAATCTCTCATTCTATAACTATTGGTGTCAAAGTATTGATTTAAGAAGAATTTTCATAAGCTCAAGAAGCCAATTCTAGAGAAACAACAATCCTACCTTAATAGAAGCAATCATTCAGGCGCTGACAAAGATTCGGGATGCAAATTTATTTTCGTTAAAGTTTCATGTTCGTCTGCTCTAGTTATTCGTGATAGTTTGTTTTAACTTTTATTATATTTCTTGGGCTTCTTGAGGTTCTTTTGTTTTCTTACATATAATTTGGCTTTTTGAAAACAACAAATCTATTTGTCACGTAAAAGTAAACATAACCTAAACCAATCGATACAATCCAAATTATTATCAAACAGTAACAAATGTTAATACTACTAATTATTTTTTTAGACCACTCATAGACTTCACATGTAGGTTATGTCGTTATGATAGCACGATTTTCGGTTATAAAGTATTTCTTAAACCAAAAGAAGCAATGATTAAATCACACTTCCACTAAACTATGCTTTCTTTGTACCTTTTAGTGAAAGAAAAAAAAAAACAAACAATTATCTTCGTTAAAAAAAAAGAAAAAAAAAAACCCTCTAAACGGATTATTTATATCCAAACACGAAAGTTCGAAAATGACACTTGTTGGCATTTTTACAGCAAATTTGATTTTAAGAAAATCAAGCGCGTTATATTTTTACCATGGTTATCACTTATTATGAATTAATATTATTGGGCTCAAATAAATGTGATTTTAGAAAAGTTGGGATGTATTCTTTCCGGAACCAAAAAATATTGAAAATTTACAAGAACCTCATAATTCATTTGTACGTAGTATATTGAATATAATCCAAGTAGTTGGAGAGAGAAGGTGTGACAATTACGTAGATTTCTTTTATAATGCATTCAAAGCATTACGTACAAGTGTATTATGCAGTTCTCGCAGTTCTGAACTTAGTATTTTGTTTCTAAATTAACTCGTTCGATAATTGGATGATAAGTTGATAACTATATTTGTATTCTTTTGTAAAAGTTGTTCTTAACAATCAACATGGAATATTTACACTCCAAGAATCTAGTGATCTTGAATCTTAATAGCTAAAGCTAAGTTGTTTCAAAATTAAATATTTTTATTGAAAATTAACCTTAAAAATCATTTTTTTGTTCTAAAGTAAATTATTATTATTATTATTATTATTATTATTATTATATTGGTTGGTCTTATGGTCTAGTTATTTACTTAAATGATAGATTTTCAATTTATATGAATAAACATGACAAGAAACATCATGTCATTTTCTTGTCAAAATGGACCCATTTCGATGTGTCATGTCGGGTTAAATATAAGTTTCTTTGAAATAGATTGAAAAATAATTTGCAAATTAAGGAAACTAATCTCTAAATTAAAAAAATAATAATAACACGTAGACATGATGTCGATATACATACAAAAGAAAGATAACCCAAATGTCATTGTTTGCTACCACATTAATTAACTTTTTATAAAATATAAACCGCTACCAAATGTTTGCAGTCTTAAGCAAATCCTGCAAACAATGAGCTGCAACTACAACTGAGTCTGACTATATATGATTATATTCCACAATAACTTGACACTAAACCGGAACACCATAACCGATCTCGGGTATTTTGATGCCTGATCCCTGACAGACAGCCATTCTTTCTGAAACATATGCGAGAGATTTGAGGTTGCAGTTGATTAAGGCTTTGACAAAGTATCATGTTTCTTCCTTTGTGTTGCCGTCGGGTATGTCCACCACGAATGACTCCACCACTAGTGTCCCGAGTCTTCCTTCGATTACCTCGGGGTGGACGGTTAGGATTGATGAATAGTTCTGCGGAATCAGAAATAAAAGACTCAGGAGAGTAGATAATAAAGTTGGTTCAAAGCAACGTTGTTAAAAACGAGTGGCATGTTGAATCAGGTGTTCGGTTCACAAGTGTTGTACCTGACAGGTGGCGGTTGAACTGGTGACCAGATTTAGTGCTTGGACCGGTCACCGGTTTTAAGAAGAAAAATACTTTTTTACAAAAATTCTTTTTAGATTATAAAATTTAAACTTTGGATATCTCATACGTATATTATAGTTTTTGACTAACACAGAAGGGCTAGTGGCGCAACTTGTTAACCGTTTGCCTTCTATTTCAATGTAAACGCTACTCGTTTAAATGAATTAGTTAATACATAAAACATTTTACTCTATATGGCTAAATAAATTAAATGATCCCTTCTAAAAAAAATTTCTTTATTATGTTTTAGAAAAAACAATATATTTTTAAATATAACCAGCTATACAATATTTAAAAAAAAAGGTAATATTCGTTTGACATGGTTCTATTAATTAGTAGTGTGAATGGTTCTATGATCGTCTTTAGTCTGGTTCGACCAGTGAACCGTTAGTGTCAACTGTCAACTATTAAGTTGCAGGTTTGATTTTGAACACATAAAACTTTGAATCCAAGTTGTAATTATTACCTTCAGCCTATGGTCACCACCAACGATTTTGATTCCGAGTATGTGTTCCTTGTCATCAAGAAGCTCCAGCCTCTCTGTGCTGGTAGTAGCCGGAAGCCCTGACTTGACATTCACCTCTCTTAACACTCCCAATATTAAGATCACCATGCATGGTGCATCTGCTAACAAATGGTTTGTGTTAGGTTTAATACGGGTGTAGCCCCGGCCCGTCTTGGGTTGGGCAGTTGAAGACTAGAAGGGTTGAATGGGTTGGCCACCCACTCAACTTTAGTGGCCCGTTTTATATTATTTCTTGTAACTTATGGAGAAAGAAATAAACCCTAGTTAGCTCCCTATATAAACAATGTTGTATCTTGTAATTTCTTGAGCACCTCAATAAAAGAAGAGACCCTGTTCGTTGCCCGTGGACGTAGGTTACACATCGTGACCAAACCACGTAAATCTCGTGTCATATTTACTGCTTTATTATATTATTGTTTGTGATAACCTACTGCCGCCGTTAACATTATTATATTGCATTTGTGATTGGTTTTTTATTTTGTACGTGAGATTGAGAGCATGCACCATCATCATTAATAATTGATATTATAAATCAATTGTCTTTCTTGAATTAAAAGTCAAAGCCAACAATCAATTTGAGAACATCGATCAGAAGGAAGCCGCTGTATTCAGTTCGGATCAAGGGCAATTTACTTATCCAGGTTCTGATTTATATTCTGTTTTAGTTTGGTTGTTTGGGTTAATTAATTCGAGTTCAGTATACTTCTCGTTTGTTTCCGCTGCACGTTTTTATTTCGTTTTAGAAATCAATTAGAAATACCGTTAAGTTCTTAAGGCCCGAGCCGTTGTATTGTATTGATTTCTGTTACCCTATCCGATCCTTTCGGGTCAGCCGCGTACACGTAATACCTAACAAGTGGTATCAGAGCCAGTGTTGGCTCTCACTCTTTGATCTCCGGTATTATGGCTGATGAGGGTAAAACGAAAATCGAGAAGTTCGATGGACAAAACTTTGGATGGTGGAAGATGCAAATCACGGATTTGCTAATACAGAAAGATCTAGATGTGGCTTTGGAGGAACCGCCAGAAAAGATTACAGATGAGTGGAAAGCTATTGACAAGAAGGCGAAGTCAACAATTAGGCTTGCCTTGTCTATGAACGTGGCGTACAACATCTTAGACGAAACCACAGCACGTGGAATCATGGAGGCGTTGTCAAACATGTATGAGAAGCCATCATCTGCAAATAAGGTGTTCCTAATCCGGGAGTTGGTAAACACATGCATGAAAGAGGGAGGTTCTGTTACCGAACACATATACACCTTCAATTCTCACCTGAGACGTTTATCATCGGTGAAGTTCAAGATTGATGATGAATTGCAAGCTTGCCTACTTTTGTCTTCATTACCTGACAGCTGGTCAGGAATAATCACTGCAGTCACCAGTTCAGTTGGTTCGGATGCCTTGACTTTCAACAAAGTTCGTGACCTGATTTTGAATGAAGATTCTAGAAGGAGGAATAATGGAGAATCATCAAGCACTTTGCTAAGTGCTGAAGGTAGAGGGAGAAGCAAGAACAGAGGAGGCAACAGGGGTAGATCAAAATCTAGGAAAAGAAGCAAGTCTAGACCAAGAAAAGATATTACCTGCTGGAATTGCCAGGAGAATGGGCATTTCAGAAGTCAATGTACCAACCCTCCAGCACCTCAACAGAAAAAGGAAGTAAAATCTACTTCGGAAGTAAATGCTGCTACAAATGAAGTTTCAGATGATGAAGCCCTAGTCTGTTGTGTTGAGAACACAGTTGAGTCTTGGATCATGGACTCTGGTGCGTCTTTCCATGCCACGTTTAGCACAAAGAGCCTAATGAATGTTAGAACAGGAAACTTTGGTAAAGTCCGTTTGGCGAATAATGAGGCTCTAGATATTACCGGGATGGGGGATATCGACTTGAAGGCTTCTTTAGGAACTACATGGACTCTGAAAGATGTCAGAATAATTCCTGGGTTAAGGAAGATGCTGATTTCTATTGGGCAGCTTGATGTTGAAGGTTATAGTGTTACTTTCGGAGGAGGGCAATGGAAGGTCATAAAAGGTAACTTGGTAATTGCTCGTGGGAAGAAAAAGGGTACGTTGTACATGAAAAAAATCTCAGCAGGAGAGGTGAATTCAGTGGCTAGTGGACCGAGTCCATCATGTTTGTGGCATCAACGACTCGGCCACATGAGTGAGAAAGGTTTGAAGATACTGGCAGAGAAAGGAAAATTCCCTGATTTGAAAAAGGTGGAACTTGATACAGGGTTCTGTGAACCTTGTGTGCTTGGCAAGAAGAAACGGGTCACCTTCATAAAATCAGGAAAAACACTTAAAGCAAAGAAACTTGAGCTCGTTCATACTGATGTGTATGGACCAACACCAGTATCATCATTAGGAGGCTCAAACTACTACGTTACTTTCATTGATGACGCTACACGGAAGCTATGGGTCTATTTTCTCAAAAAACAAGTTCGAGGTATTTGAGATTTTTAAGAAATGGAGGGCAGCCGTGGAGATGGAAACGAATCTGAAAGTGAAGTGTTTAAAGTCTGACAATGGTGGGGAGTACATCAGCAAGGACTTCGTTAATTACTGTGCTGAGAGGGGTATAAAGATGATTAATACCGTTCCCGGTACGCCACAGCAGAATGGAGTAGCCGAAAGAATTAATAGGACACTGAATGAAAGAGCTAGTGCAATGAGGTTAAATGCAGGGCTTCCAAAGACCTTCTGGGCAGATGCAGTCAACACTGCTGCATATCTTATAAATAGAGGATTGTCAGTTCCTCTTGGATTTAGACTTCCAGAGGAAGTATGGAGTGGAAAAGAGGTTAAATTCAAACATCTTAAAGTGTTCGGTTGTGATGCTTACATTGGGATAAAAGATACTGAGAGGGACAAGCTTGACCCTAAGGCGAAGAAGTGACTTTTATAGGCTATGGAGACGCAAAGATGGGCTATAGGCTTTGGGATCCGGAGGCCAGAAAGGTATGTCGGGCTCGTGATCCGGTTTTTAATGAAGCAAGACTTTACAAAGATAGAAAGTCATTCACACAAGAAGTTGATAAAGAACATGTAGAGTTTGAAGATTCAAGTGAGAAGGTTGATAGTCAGAGCTCAGAAACATCAGAAGAGGTTTTGGAAGAAAATGCAGATGAATTTTAGGATTTCTCTGACAGTGGGAGTTCAGAGCCTAATACTAAACAGTCTCCACTAGAACAAGAAATGATTACACCTCAGCTAGAGGTTAGGAGGTCTTCCAGAACCATTAGACCTCCTAAGAGATATTCTCCTTCTGTTAATTACCTTCTACTGACAGAGAATGGTGAACCACAGTGTTACTCTGAAGTAATGAGCTTGAAAGACTCGTCTCAGTGGGAGAAAGCGATGAGAGAAGAGATGGATTCATTTAACAAGAACGAGACTTGGGTTCTTACAAAGCTTCCGGCCGGGAAGAAAGCTCTTCAGAACCGATGGGTATTCAGGATCAAGGATGAAAGTGATGATACAAAGAGATACAAAGCACGATTGGTAGTGAAAGGGTTCCAACAAAAGCATGGGGTTGATTATAATGAGATATTTTCCCCTGTGGTAAAAATGACTACAATTAGACTGGTGCTTAGTATTGTGGCTGCAGAAAACTTACATATGGAGCAGTTGGATTTGAAGACAGCTTTTCTGCATGGTGACCTTGAGGAGGATATCTACATGGCACAGCCAGAGGGGTTTCAAACAGTTGGTAAAGAAAGCATGGTGTGCAAGTTAAAGAAGAGTCTTTATGGGTTGAAGCAGGCGCCCAGGCAGTGGTATATCAAGTTTGATGATTTTATGGGCAGGAATGGATACAAAAGATGTGAGATGGACCACTGTTGTTATCTCAAGAAATTCGCCAGTTCTTATATCATTCTACTGTTGTATGTAGATGATATGTTGATTGCCGGTTCAGACATGTCAGAGATTAATAAGTTGAAGCGACAGATGTCTGAAGAATTTGAAATGAAAGATTTAGGTCCAGCCAAGCAAATTTTTGGCATGAGCATCACCAGAAACAAGGACAGTTCTCTAACTTTATCTCAGGAGAAATACATATGGAAGATTTTAGAGAAGTTTAACATGAGCGATGAGAAAACCGCTACTCGAAGTACACCTATGGGTAGTCATATTAAACTTTCTAAGGATTAGTCTCCTAGTACTGATGGAGAAAAGACAGAGATGGCAAAGATTCCTTATGCATCTGCAGTGGGTAGTCTTATGTATGCAATGGTATGCAGTATGCACGAGACCTGATATCGCTCATGCAGTGGGAGTTATTAGCAGGTTCATGTCAAATCCAGGGAAAGCACATTGGGAAGCAGTGAAGTGGCTGCTTAGGTACCTAAAGGGAACTTCAAAGATGTCGTTATGCTTTAAAGGCAAGAATGCAATTCTTAAAGGGTTTTCAGATGCTGACTTGGGCGGATGTAAGGAGACTTATAAGAGTACTACGGGATATGTGTTCACTATGGGGGATACTGCAATCTGTTGGAAGTCTAGACTGCAAAAGAGTGTGGCACTCTCAACCACAGAAGCTGAGTATATGGCAGCTGCTGAAGCAAGTAAAGAGCTTGTTTGGTTGAGGACTTTCTTAGAGGAGTTAGGCAGGGAACAAACAGATTATCCATTGTGCTGCGATAATGAAAGTGCTGTGAAATTAGCCAAGAATCCTGTGTATCATGGTAAAACAAAGCACATTCATATGCGTTATCATTACATTCGGGGTTTAGTCAGTGATGGGACTATTCGGTTGAACAACATTAGGGGAGACAGGAATCCGGCGGATATGTTTACCAAGGTTGTGACCTTGGACAAACTGAAGCTATGTGTAGCTTCAGTTGGTCTCCAGGAATAGTGTTGAGGATGTGGCGACGAACAGGTAGAAGACATGGTTTATATTGAAGACAAAAGATTACAGGTACGGGTGTGTTTACAGGTGGAGCAAGTGAAGACGTTCCGAGGCTCCAAGTGGGAGATTGTTGGGTTTAATACGGGTGTAGCCCCGGCCCGTCTTGGGTTGGGCAGTTGAAGACTAGAAGGGTTGAATGGGTTGGCCACCCACTCAACTTTAGTGACCCGTTTTATATTATTTCTTGTAACTTATGGAGAAAGAAATAAACCCTAGTTAGCCTCCCTATATAAACAATGTTGTATCTTGTAATTTCTTGAGCACCTCAATAAAAGAAGAGACCCTGTTCGTTGCCCGTGGACGTAGGTTACACATCGTGACCGAACCACGTAAATCTCGTGTCATATTTACTGCTTTATTATATTATTGTTTGTGATAACCTACTGCCGCCGTTAACATTATTATATTGCATTTGTGATTGGTTTTTTATTTTGTACGTTAGATTGAGAGCATGCACCATCATCATTAATAATTGATATTATAAATCAATTGTCTTTCTTGAATTAAAAGTCAAAGCCAACAATCAATTTGAGAACATCGATCAGAAGGAAGCCGCTGTGTTCAGTTCGGATCAAGGGCAATTTACTTATCCAGGTTCTGATTTATATTCTGTTTTAGTTTGGTTGTTTGGGTTAATTAATTCGAGTTCAGTATACTTCTCGTTTGTTTCCGCTGCACGTTTTTATTTCGTTTTAGAAATCAATTAGAAATACCGTTAAGTTCTTAAGGCCCGAGCCGTTGTATTGTATTGATTTCTGTTACCCTATCCGATCCTTTCGGGTCAGCCGCGTACACGTAATACCTAACAGTTTGTACTTTTGAGGCTCATCAAATCTCCTTACTAGTGACCACACCTAACCAATTATATAAACAATTCTTCACTTAGCTGTAATTTTAATTTAAACAATAACAATTATCAGAGCTAAAACTGAATTCAATGTTTCAAATAAATGCATTATGCGTAAACATATTCAGAAATCCACAATAATTCAGTGAAAAATGTCAAAACTAGGGGTGTAAACGAGCCTAGCAGACTCAAGACCGAGCTCGGCAAATTTAACTTATAGAGAGCTCGAGCTCAAGTCCGCCTCGTTTCTAGCTCCATTTCTAAAGCTTGGGCTCGCTTCTGAGTAGTGTTTCAAGCTGGAGTTCGGCTCATTTCGAGCTCCAGTTATAAAGCTCGAGCTCGCTTGTGAGTAGTTTTTCAAGCTCGAGCTCGTTTGACTTATAAAGAGTTTGAGCTCGAGTTCGGCTCGTTTCGAGCTCCATTTTTAAAAATCAAGCTCGCTCGCTTGCTCGTGAGTAGTTTTTCAAGCTCGAGCTCGGCTCATTTACTGTTTATTAGTTAGTTTTTATATATTCATAACCATATTTGTATATAGTATATACTTTAAAATTATAATTTAATTTTATATATAATGTAATATATTTATTTAGCTATACTAATCATAACTTTCATGTACAATACCTATTACTAAATATATTAAATAAAAACTATATAAGCTCGATAAGTAAAGATCGGCTCGATTCGAGCTTTTATGCGAGCCGATCTCGAGTAGCTTGTAAGCCGCTTAGGCCGTTTACTCCCCTAGCCAAAACAGTAACAATTAGGCAATAGATCTCTGCAATTTACTAACAATTACACAATAACATGAACAAATCATGTACGGAACATATAGAATCATAGAAAACTATAAATATAATCCAAATTAGATCCAACAAACACAGTTATAACAAATACGTGTATGTATAGTTAGAGAATTAATTAAATAATTACGATATCAACTGGAGCTTTGATATGTTTAACAACGGCTGAAGCGCACTGATGACGTCCAGGAATAGGATTATGCTTGTGGTGACTTCGTATATAATCAGCTGCTTCCATTCTTCATCAATTTTCAATTTGTTTACACTGAAACTGAAACCCTAGGTGTGTTTGTTATTTATTAGCCTTTGGGGTGAAGATGAATACACTGGTGGTGTGTGTGTGTTTGTGTTTATAAGTTATTATTATTATTATTATTATTATTATTATTATTGACATTAGTATGGCATGGTCCACCACCACCGACTGAAGAATAGCAAAGAGTGAATTGACTAAAGTGGCGCCCACTACTGGGCTAGTGGTTACATCATTATTCAATGTATGTGTTATGTACCACAAGTTTTGGATTAGATTGTTTGTCAAGTTTGGACGTATTATTATTGGAAAACAATGAATTGTAAAATATGTTAATACTTAATGGATCATTACTTAATGGAAGAAATTGTTATTTTTTTGTTGTTTGGTATGCTAATAAAAGCCATAATAAAACAAAAAATGATGATGAGTGGTGGTGATGGGCGGCAAACAGTAATGGTGATGGTGGTGGTAGATAGCGGTGGGACGCCCAGGAGGGAGGGTTGGTGGTGGCGGTGGCAGGTTGATGATGGTGGTGGTGGTGGTGGTGGTGTTTGTGGCGAGAGGGCAATTGGTGGTGGTGGTGGGAGGGTGGTGGAGGTAATATAGTGTGAAAGAGATATGAAAGGGAAAAAAAGGTGGATGCAATGAATTTACGCTGCGTTCCCGAGTTTCACTTAAGGGGAGAAAGGAAAGGAAATTGATGGAAAGATAGAGGTGGAAGTGTTCCCAAGTTTTTTTATGGAAAAGAAAGGAATGGAAACTTCAAAACTTGTATTCCCAAGTTTCATTTAAGGGGAGAAAGGAAAGGGAAAATGGGGAAAATGTAAAGATTTAAAGGGAGAAAGTTTTCTTTCCAAAATGAAAAGAATTGGATGGAAAGGAAAGGAAAAGAGATAGAATGTGAGAAAGGAAAGGAAAAGAAAGTTTTTCTTTCCTTTCTTTTCTTTCGTTAAGTTAACTCGGGAACACAACGTGTTTTAGGGGGGAATGAAATGGCCATGGTAATGGATGATTCCATTCCATTGACCAACCAAACATTTTTTTTTCATAATTCACAAATGGTCCATTTCATTTCACATTTTATTCTTGCATACCTAACGCTATCTACGACTATGTGAAACACGAGGCCAGGGTTCAAACGAAGAAATGGAGGTATAACGAAGAAACAGAGACCAAATGAAGAAATGAAGGCCCAAATGAAGAAATAATGGCCAAAATGCATAAATGGTCGCCAAAAATAAAAAAATAAAGAAATTAAGGTCCAAATGAAGAAAATGGAGGCCTAAACAGAAAAATGATAAACTAAATGTGTATATGAAAATACAATGAATATCGTACATGATGTGTATATGAAGGTACGATGAATATAGGCTAAATGTGTATGGGTTTCCAAAAGTGGTGGCATGGCCCAATGAGAAGATAAAATTGGTAAAAAGATTAATCCAATGGTCCGATAATTGGGGCTAGCCCAAGTAGTTGGCATATATGTATGAAAGTGATTGAAGTCCCCAAAAAAATTAATAATAAAGATACTAACACAGGTGAGCAAACCGGGTTTTTCTTTAATCAAAACCGGGTAGGAACCAGTTTCAGGTATGATTTGGTTTTTGATCGGTTTGTGGGGCTTTTATCGGGTTTTGGCCGGCTGGGGTCTTGTTCGACCGGGTAGAGGTGAAACCGATTTCAGTTTTGTTCTGGGTCCGGGTACGGTCTTTCTGAAACTGAAACATGACTCGTACCAGCGGGGCAGGTATACCGGGTCTGGTTTGGTGGTTCCATGTCATCTCCATAACCGGGTTTTATGCCCAAGCCTAAAGATAATATTATCGGTTTCCATGATTTAGAAAGAATACCAGAATGTCAATATATGATTTTGAAAATAACATTTAAAAACAATAACCAAAATCAAACGTCAGAATAATTGTTTCGATATTCAATTTTTTTTCTTCTTCTTATTTTCCTTATCAACCCTTGCGCACACGAACATGTTATTCAAATATCGGAGTCGGTGATATGCAAAGTCTATTGAAGAAACACTAAGTGAACCCACGGGCAGATTATAGATAATCTGGGGGTTAAGTAATGTTTCCCACGAGGATGAGGTCCAGCAGAGAAGGTTGTTCTTCAAGGTACCTGCAAAACAGACACCGTAAGCTTGTCACTGAGAAGGGGGGGGGGGTTCCTCCTTGTGACCACCCTCCGGCGTGAGAATCAGACTAGATTGCTCTGAATATAAGTGTATATTAAGAGATTGCTAGATAAGATTGAGATATCAGATGGTCTTACCATTCCAAGGTGTTGGAGTATTTATAGCCGAAGATAGGTTTCCTAGAAGGTACAGCCGGCTGAATAGTAATCCTGTTCCACCAACAGTGGACTACGCACAGGCCATGCTGGTTGGTGGATAGGCTACGGCCAACAGTAAAGGTCGGCTGTATACTGTTCCTTTACTGCCGGCTATGCACTGTTCCACCAACTGTAGGCTGCGCACGTCCCATCGTAAGGGTTGGTGAGTAGGCAGCGGCTAATAGTGACAAACAGTACTAGAGGGTGCTCCTCCTCGTATTGTTGTCGGTGAGCTGTCACCCTGTGATTGGTTCATGGGCTGCTCTGGTCAAATTGTCTGTTCCGCCCATACCTTAGTAGGTATAGTACGAAAGACCTTCCAGAAGCATACGGACTGGCTCATTTAGGCGGGAGTATTCCCGCCTTGCTCATTCCTTCATGTGACTACTGAAGTGGCTAATGCCTTGTGCGTGTAGCCTTGCTGTTAGTGCGGGTAGCCTTCCCTGATGGCTTGTATCCGCAGCTGCGGGAACAGGCGGGGTACTTCACCATTGGGAGGCTTTCCCTGCGGGTACAGCTGGCGTACTGCGCGTAAGGTTCTTTGAGCATGGTGGGTCCTGCTGGAGCAGTTGGTCATTGCGCAGACGTCCCTGTTCAAGGTGAGTCTTGCGGGTCCAACTGGGCTCTGCTGGGACCTACCTCTTCAAGTCCCCCCAGTCCAATGTTCTTCTCATGAATTATTAATAAGTGAGGTGAACTTTTGGACTTAGCAAGGGGTTTTGAAAAGGGTTTAGTTTTTCGGTTTTACGTGGTGATTCTTCCCGCGGTTTTCCTGATGTCACGCAGAAATTCCCGACTTTTCTGCTTGATCTTTGGGTGTGAAGCGGGTAGGTTTGTAACCTCCTCGTACGTCAGGAGCGTTGAGTCCCACTTGTGTGGATTCTCCGTGGGGTTTTGGTAGTTTTCAACATACTGATCAATTATGCTAAAACCACCAACCCCATCACGGAGTTTCGAACAATATAGTTCTCAACGTTCCCGTCATGCGGGGATGTTATTCCCGTTCCCGCCAGCATGGCCCAGAAGATCCTTCTTAGTTTCAATTCCCTGCAAAGTGCTAGGAATGTGAAGGGTTTTGCCTTGACACTGTACCCGCACTTGTCTTACGGTTACTTTACTTCCAAGGTATTCCTGGCGTCAATTCCCTGCGGGTGCTAAGTATGAAGGGTTTTGCCTTAACACTGTACCCGCATCCGTCTTACGGTTACTTGGTTGCCGAGGAATTCTTGGCTTCAATTCCTTGCAGGTGCTCAGTATGTGAAGGGTTTTGCCTTAACACTGTACCCGCATCTGTCTTACAGTTACTTGGTTGCCAAGGTAAGGGGTATTTTCCCGCTTACTTTTGAATCTTTTTGAATTTTGAATTTTGAAATTTGAAGAGTTGGTGGAAGGATAAGAACAGTCCAAACCTCTGACACGTCGTGCGACGGTTTCTTCTGACTGTGTCAGAACGTGCAGGAAGTTATGGTGACGTGACAGTACATGGTCATTCCAGACGCTTTTTCAGGCGCGTGGGCGCGATTTTTCGGGCGCGTGGCCGCGAAATTAATGGTACGCGTCCTTTCAACAGCTGTTGCCAGCTTGCTTTTCGCCACGTGTCATAGTTTCATTGCACCTTCGTTTTCTCTCTCTTCCGCATTAATTTCATCGCATTAATTGCGATTAGTATATAAAGGGGGAAAGGGTTCTTTGTAATTCACACTTTCACTCTTCTCTTCATCTTCTTTGCGATTTCCGGCGAATACTCACCTTTTCAGGCAAGCATTCTCCCGAAATCGTTTTCTTCTTTTTCAAGATGTCTCGTGATCTCGAGTCTACAGCTGACGACAAGAGTACTGCTGGCGAGTGCCAGTGTGCTCTGCCTGGCGATCTGTATCGGTACGTCGTCAGGAAGTTCATGCTCGAGTCTCTCGAGCCTGAGTTTCCTGAACCCCATCAGACGGTGTACGATGCCCCCAGAGGCAAGATCGGGGGTTATGCTGCATTCTTTGTTTATGGGAATCTTAGGTTCCCATTGACAAAGTTTGTTTACCGTGTCCTTGAGAGGCACGGTGTTCATTTGACCGAGTTGCACCCCATGGCGATCGCCAAGATTCGCCACTTCGAGTGGGTGTGCCGGATTTTGGGCATTGAGCCCTATGTTGACCGCCTGATGACCTTCTACACTTGGAGGTGCATCCAGGGGTGGTACACGTTGATAACCCGGATCAAGGGTTTGAAGATTTGCGCAACCGAGCGCAGTCTTCGCGCGTGGAAGCGGGAGTTCTTCTTCATATCCGCTCGCGCCATCCCCATTGCCATGAAATTCAAGAACGGGCAAGTACTTCCCAGCCTTCACGCCTCCAACTACGAGGAGGCGGAATGGTTTTCGAAGATATCCCGGGTCCAATCTCCGGTTTACCGGTTTGCGGAGTCCGGGATGGTGATGTTGGGGATGAGCCGGGTGTGGAAGGAGGCGGATGCGCGAAAGATTCCGATCGTCCTCGAATACGGTTCGAACTCTGTTCCTTACGGTATGCTTTATTTCTTTTTGTTGATTCTGAATTTCTTCTAACTTCTTTCCTGTTTATTTCAGAGGGGAACGACTTGCAGTCGCTCCTGAACCCGCGGGAGGCTGACGGTCCCGCTCGGATGGGTACTCGTGCTCTGGATGAGAACGAGTTGCCCATCCTAGAACAAACGGCGGATCGGTTCGTGGAGGTCTATCCGCAAGGCCATGAGATCCTTAGCTCCCGTCGGCCAGGTAAGGCGCTATTCGACCCTCGACCCCTCAATGTTGAAACCTCTGCTGGTATTCCTCTAATCGTATGTTCTGATGAGGAATCCGCAGATGGTCCTCCGTTGGTGCGGAAGAAGAAGGATGCCGGCGGGAAGGGGAAGGAGAAGGTGGCCTCCACAGCCGATCCAGCGCCTCGGTCTGACTCGGAGACCGAGAGCGAAGAGGTGGCGGGGAATCCCGGTGGTGATAAGATCACCATTCCGGAGGCTGTGACAACTGTCACCGAAGAGCCCAGGATGACGACGGTGACCGGCGTTAAGAGGCCGGCTCCATCGGGTTCGTCCCCGCCTCTCCGTACCTTTAGGCTCAAGAAAACCCGTAAGTACAAACTTCCTTTATCTTTAGCTTCATAGTTTAATGTCATTTTAACACTTGTCTTCTTTACGCAGGCGTGGATGTTGACGCATTCCAGGGTGGAGCGCAGAGGAGTACCTCTCCGCCAATGACGGTAGGCTTGGTCAGCCTTCCTGAGGCGACGACCCAGGCGCCTGCGCCTGCATCCGCTGGTTCAGTCGCTCACTCCTTTGAGCCGACTGTTCCAGCTGTGATGACGTCACCGCCGGCTGGGAGTGCTATTTTTACAGCATCTTTCACCGAGCCGGCGGTTACTATTGCTGCGGATTCTGCAGCGGCCACCGCGGCGGCCGCCACCATGCCTCCTCCGTCATCGGCAACGACGGCCGATCCTTCAGGTATGCATGGGGCGTATCGCCAAACCTTGCCACCTTCCCATCTGCCTGACCTCTTGGATGGATTTCCCTTGGGTTCAGGTGATGGGTTTGGCGGCTATCGGCCTGTTATTGACCCTACAGGTGCGTAGGGTTCTTTTGGCCTATTATTATTATTATTATTATTATTATTATTATTATTATTATTATTATTATTATTATTTTTAATCATCTTTTCCTAACTGCTCTTTGTTTTGTGCAGTGTCGGATTCCAATGAAGTGTATGTTCCACGATGGAACATTCGCCGAGGAACAACCCTTCGCACACCTGTGGAGTGCGTGGAGTGGGCTCGTCACGCTGCTCCCAGTGGTGCATTGGGGGAAGCCATGGCTAGCTACCAGGAGGGTAGGCTAAGCAACGAGCTTCGGGTTCTCCTGGCCCGGATGCAGCCGCGCGTCGAGCTGCTTTGTCGTGAAAACGACAAGTTAAAAGCAGCTCGCCTTCAGGAAGTAGCTCAGGCGCGGGCTGTCCGGGAGGAGAATAGGAGGCTTTCCGCCGCGGCGGCGGAGAAGGAGAAGGCGTTCAAGGCCCTTGAAGTCGAGGTTCAGGCCCGTCTCGAGGCTCGCTCCAAGGCTGCCCAAGCTGTTAATGAACAGCTTCGGCTGGCTAAGGAGACTGCCAGGAACGCGACTGAAAGGGCCACCAAGGCTGAAGCTGTTGCCGAGCCTCTACGCGTGGAGAATGAAGAGCTTAAAGCCAAATTAGAGGCTCTCCAGCAGGCTCATGATGCTTTGGCGATGGAGGACGCGAAGAAGCTCCAAGAGATCCTGGACCAGAGGGGTGTGCTTGACCATACTGAGCGGAAGCTAAAGGGCGTCGAAGAGGCTGCTGCAAAGGAAGTGTTGCTTGCCAACCTTAATAAAAGTGAAGCCGAACGCGCCTGTACCCAAGCTCAAGCCGCCCTCCAAGAAGCTCTGGTCGCCAAGGAATGGCTTCTTCGAGAAGCGTTGTCTCGGGTAAGTCTAGCTTCATGTCTTCACGCTTTTCTTTATAAATAGAAAAGGTTCTGATACTTGTATTTTTTCTTTGTAGGTTGTGCATCGGGTCTTCTCAGAGACGTCTTATGACGATGCTATGAGCGCAGCCCTCAACGCTTCTCATGAGGATGGGGAAAAGGCCGGCTTCCTGCTTGGTCTAGGGTTCGTTGAGAAAGGCATCCCGCCTTCCAACTTCCCTTTGTACGATGTGGATACTGAAGCTATTTACGACCAAGCAGTGAACCAGTATGCCGCCTTCTCGCATCCTGTGGTGGAGAAGGTGAACGAAGTCGCTGCTGCTGATGATGGGCTAGCTATTCTTAAAGCCTTCCACCATTAGCGTAGATTTTTGCTTTTGTATAGCTTTGTAATATTTGAATTTGATGAAATAAAGATTGTGTTTGCTCTTTGCCTTGTTTATTTTACGCATGTTTTGATCTAACTTAGTAATTTCTTTAGTACTTGGATAAGTTAACCTTTTAACGTGGTAAATTATAAGTTTGTTTCGCTTCCTCTTTCATGATTGTGCGGGTATGACCGTCACTTACACTTAGTAGGATGGCTTAACTTTACTTATATCTGACCTGCGTGGAAATTTTCCTCATCTTTTCCTTTGAAATTTTCTAAGTGTTTAGAATAAGTTAACCTTTGAACGTGGTAGATGATAGGTTGAAGTTTTGCTTCCTTGTTCGTGATTGTGCGGATAAGACCGTCACTTGCACTTACAAGGATGGCTAAACTTTCCTTACATCTGACCTGCGTGTAGGTTTTCCTTATTTTTAGCGTTGTTTATGCGGGTTTTGCCGCCTTCCACACATAACGACTTACTTCTTCCCCCATTTGTGCGGTGAATACCGGCACCAGTGTGGGAAGTTCATAAGTATAAAGGTAAGGCTATCAACACATTGTGAAAGGAGAATCATTTCCATTAGAAGTGGCTCTAGGCCTTTTCTTTACAAGTTTGGAATTGATCTACATATAACATTTGCGTAATTGAGCTCCATTCCATGTTCTTGGGATGGGAGTGCCATCGAGCCTTTCGAGCCGGTACGCGCCCTTTCCCAGGACTTCTTTGATAATGTATGGCCCTTCCCAGACCGGGGCCAGCTTTCCTGGGCGTTCTTGGTTCGAAGCCTCGTTGTTACGCAGTATGTAGTCTCCTACATTGAAGTTGCAGAGTTTTACCCGCGTGTTGTAGTACTTTTGCATTTGTCGCTTGTAGTTCTCTTCACGCACTGCGGCTAAGTCTCTGCGTTCCTCGGTTAGCATAAGGTCCAACCGTCTTTCCGCATCATTGTCTTCTGGCTGAATCAAGACCCTTGGTGAGGGTAAACCAATTTTGACCGGGACCATGGCTTCAGTGCCATAAGTGAGACTGAACGGAGTTTCTCCCGTACTGGCCTTTTTCAGCGTTCTGTTTGCCCAAAGGACGTGCGGAAGCTCGTCCACCCAGCCGGATCTGTGTTCCAAGAGTCTTTTCTTTATGCCTTCGACGATGCTCTTATTTGCTCTTTCCACCTCACCATTACCTTGTGGGTGTGCCACTGAGGTAAAGGAGTGGGTGATTTGAAGTTCTTTCAGCCACTGTTGTAGCTTCTTGTCAGCAAAGTTGGTGCCGTTATCGCTCACCAAATTCTGTGGAAGTCCAAAACGACAAATAATAAATTCCCAAATAAATTTTTTGATATGTTTCGCGGTTGTTTGGGCTAAAGGTTTTGCTTCTATCCACTTGGTGAAGTAGTCGATGGCTACCACTAGGAACTGAACATTTCCTGCTGCTGTAGGAAATGGGCCTGTCACATCGATGGCCCACTTCTGAAATGGCCATGAAGAAGTGACTGGGACAAGTTCATTCTTCGGGCGGTGCGTGTTAGGTGCGTAAAGCTGGCAAGACCTGCATTTTCTGATGTATGCCAGTGCATCCGTATGCATCCCCGGCCAAAAGTATCCCGCGTTGTTTAGCTTAGCTACAACAGCGCGGGGACCTGCGTGTATTCCACAGATGCCTTCGTGTACTTCCCTTAGGAGGTAGTCAGCATCTTGGTTGTCCACGCATCTTAAGAGTGGGCCAAGAAAGTTACGTCTGTAAAGGATGTCATCGATGAGTTGATAATTCAGTGCTTTACAGCGTAGTTTTCTTGCCTGTGTTTTGGACTCCGGTAGTGTACCTGCCGCAAGGTATTTTATTATTGGTGTCATTCACGTTTCCGTGCCGGTTTGGATGACGCAAATTTCCTTGTGCGGGACCGAAGGTGTCTCGAGGAGTTCAATGCGTATATCCTTTCCTAAGTGGGTGAAGGCTAATGATGCAAGCTTGCTTAACGCATCCGCAGATTTGTTTTCACTTCGCTTGACGTGTATGACTTTGCAGTCATTGAAATCGCGCATAAGGGATTTTGCTTGTGCGAGGTACAGGGCCATTGTGTCGTTCACGGCCGTGTACGTCGCGTTGATTTGATTGGCTACTAACATGGAATCTACGTGGGCTTCCAAATTTTTCACTCCCATCTTACGCGCAATTCTCAGCCCAGCCAAGAATGCCTCATACTCGGCTTCGTTATTCGTACTTGGAAAATCCAGTCGAATAGCGTAAGTGTATTCTTGGCCTGCTGGGTTGGTTAGTTTTAGCCCTGCGCCTGAACCCTCGTTATTGGCTGCCCCATCAGTGTAGAGTCGCCAGACATCATTGATGTCTTGTGCTGGAGAGGGTTGAGCCTCTTCCTGGCACTCTTTTTCCCGCGATGCAGGCACTTCTACAATAAAGTCGGCCAGAACCTGGCCTTTTATGGCTGGTCTTGGCTTATACTTTATCGCGTATTCTCCCAACTCAATTGCCCATTTGGCTAGGCGTCCCGATAACTCGGGTTTGCCTAGAACGTTTGCAAGTTTGAAGTTGGAGAGAATGGTGATTGGGTGACCCTGGAAATATCGTCTTAACCTGCGTGAAGCGTGTATAAGTGCTAAGACTAATTTTTCGAGGGTAGAGTACCGGGTTTCTACGTCTGTTAGGATACGGCTGACATAATAGATTGGCATCTGGATGCCTTTTCGCTCTACTAGCAGGACTGCCCCGGTTGCTCTATCAGTTGCGGAAAGGTATAGGATTAACTCCTCTCCCGCTTCTGGTGCTGTGAGTGTTGGGAGTTCGATCAAGCGTGACCGAATCTCCTGAAAAGCTGCTTCCGCTTCTGGTGTCCAGCGGAAGTGCGTTTTCTTTAAACAGTTTCTCAACGTTGACACGAAGGGAAACGACTTATCCGCGTGGTTTGCCAAAAAGCGATTAAGTGCCACTAGTCGTCCATTCAGTGTCTGAGCCTGTTTGATGGTAGTAGGCGATTCCATTTTGATAATGGCTTCGACCTTTTCAGGGTTCGCTCTGAAGCCATCTTTAGTGACGATGACCCCCAAGAACTTCCCTTCTTCCATTCCAAAGGCACACTTGCTCGGGTTGAGCTTCATGTTTATCTTCCTGAGCGTGTTGAAAGTTTCTTCGATGTCTTTCAACATCGCTTCTGGGTCAGGGCTTTTGATGACCAAGTCATCCATGTAGACTTCCAAGTTCCTCCCAATTTGGGTATGAAACTGGTTGTCCATCAGGCGTTGGTATGTGGACCCTGCATTCTTAAGTCCGAATGGCATCATTTGGTAACAAAATGTGCCATCGGGCGTCCGAAAAGCGGTTTTGTCCTGATCATCAACGTCCATGTGGATCTGATGGTACCCCTTATACGTGTCCAGGAAGCATTTAAGGCGGAATGGTGCCAACGAGTCCACCTTAAGATCAATTTCAGGTAACGGATAACAATCTTTGGGGCATGCTTTGTTCAAGTCTTTGAAATCTATGCACATGCGCCATTTTTGTTATTCTTCGGTACCATAACGGGATTTGCAACCCAAGTTTGATATCTACTAACGCGTACGATGCCTGCGTTAAGGAGTTCCTTGACTTGGGTTCTACACGCGTTAGTTTGTTCTGGCCCCATTACTCTGCGCTTTTGTACGATCGGCGTAACAGCCGGATCGCATTTGAGCTTATGCTCTGCCTTACTTCGGGGTACACCAGTCATGTCAGCTGGTGTCCACGCGAAGATGTCGGCGTTCTTTTGTAATAAGCGCTTGAGTAAGGTGTGTGTGGGATCAACAATTGTTGGGCCAATGGTGACGGCCTGGTCCGGGTACTTGCCGTTGAAGGCCCATCTTTCTGGTTCGGTGATGGTTGGTTTAGCCATCTTTGGTTTGGGTTTAGATGAGACAGATGCGATGCATACCTGGGGAATGCCGGTGATCATCGCTACACCCTCAGCTGTTGGCCATCCCATCATGCCGTGGACTGAGGATACCACGGCGTTGAATCTTGCCATCCCGTCTCTCCCGAAGAGAATGTCGTATGTGTGGTGTGGCTTCCTCATCACGACAAAGTCCACGTCTTCTGTGCGGGAGTGTTTCCCATCTGTAAGAGTGACGGGGAAAGATAGGATACCCAGGGGGGTGTTTGTGCTGCCATCAAATCCTTCCATCGAGGCGCAGATCGTTTCCAGGCGTTCCTTGTCTTCGTCATCTAGCTTGTCGAAGAACTGCCTGTACATCACCGTTGACGAGGCGCCGTTGTCAGCAAGAGTGCGAGAAGTGATGTAGTGCCCCAGCTGGCTTTTGATGACGATAGGGCCTTCTTTGCTGGGTCCTCCTGGCACTCGCGGGAAGCGCACCTCAGCTTCCTTCCACGCACATGGTTCTGGCGTTCGCCTTTTTCTTCCTCTGATGTTACCATGAACCATGTTGATGCTGATGTCAACGGGCTTTCGTCCGTTGCCTCGGTACCGGTTGTCGTTCCGTCCTCCCTTCTTGATTGATGCCACCAGGTGTGCCAGTCTTCCATCCTTGACGAATGCTTCAACAATATCCTTCAAGGATGTACACTCTTCCGTACCATGACCTTTTGTCCCGTGGAAGTCACAGGATTTGCTCTGATCCGCATTAGGTCGGTGCCGGATCACTGGAGCTTTTGGCCACGGTAGCTTTTCAGTGGCAAATATCTCCGTGACGTTTTTGGTGAGTGGCGTCTACCGGTGCTTTTGGCTTGAAGGGTGTGTGTGATTTCTTCCGCCAACAAGAGGGTGAGAGCTGGATGAGGTGTCAAAGTTTACCCTTGAGTGCCAGATACCTAGCTTCCTCTTTTTGTTCTGCCGGGCGATCAAAACATTGTTCTCTCTTGTCCTCTGCGTGTAGAGGTGTGTACTCTGGGGAAGATCTCTTCCCAGTTGCTTCTCCGTCTCGGCAAAGCGCTTGGCCGCCGTCATGATGGCATCCCATGTTGATGGCATGCCATCCTTACCCGTCAATGTGCGGATAAGCTCCGGGTATTCGGCGCCTTGGATGAAAGCGGCGCGAACAAGATCTTCACTTACGTTGCCGAGACTTAGCTTTTTGGAGTTGAAGCGGGTGATGAAGTCTAATAAAGATTCATCCTCCTCTCTAACGCAGTTGAGGATCGTCCACTGTTCTTCAGTATATTTCCTCTGTTGGCTGAAGTGCTGGCTGAACTTGTTCTGAAAGTCCGCCCAGTCATATATGTGGTGGACCGGTAAACGATCGAACCATGCCCTGGCCGCTCCAACCAGAGTCATCTGGAACATATAACATCACGTGGGTTCCGTCCAGTTACTGACGGTTGCCCCCGCAATGAATCTGTTCAAGTGGTCGTCTGGGTCGGATAGACCATCATAAGTGCCAATGTTGGACATTTGCTTGGCACTTCTCGGGGCGATTGCTTCCGCAATGTCCCTTGCAAACTTTGCCTTTCCTGCATTTGTAGCAGTTGGCCTAAAGGTTTTTGAGAAGTCACGCGGGTTTCTCTCCGCATTTGTTGGTTTAAAAGCTTCCCCAAAATTCCTTTTTGGCTGGAAGTTCGTTTCCTTACGCTTCCCTTTCGCCTTATGGCGAGGGTTTGCGTCGGTATCGGATTCTTCTCTTTCCTCGTCTGAGTACTCGCACTCGCTGTTCATATTGAGCTGTTGGCGAGTACTGCCGAATTCGTCAGCCTGTTGAACTGAACGCAAGCGTTCATCCAATTCAGCTTGGAACTCTCTTTGACGTGCTTCGGCCCACGCCTTCACTTGATCTAGTGTTTGGCGAGGGGCCCTCGTTCGTTTTTCCAACTGGGCATCAGTGAACCCCAGTGGAATATTTACTGCACTTGCCCCGGCTTGGGTAGTCGGGGTAGTGTTCGTAAGATTTGTATAACCGCCGGTGTTCCCCCCAGTTGCTGGGGTTGTGGTTACCGGGGTTTCTTGGTCGGTTACTGGCCTTGGGACCGGAGTAACGTTAACCATTTCTTCAGAAATTTTTGAAAAAACTAAATTAGTTCTAGCTTTTATGCACGGATATGCAAAGTCTATGAACGATTGTTTAGTATTCATAAGTACGCATGACCACATTGTCACGTGATTCGGTAAACAAATTCGATACCTACTCGTGTGTTGTCTAGTAATGTTTGTGGCTGCATACATTTGCTTTAAAATGGGTTGATAAAGGCTATCAACGACGTGTGGTGTTGTATATTAATTTGGTCAGTTATTACTTTTTATCATTTTCATTTATATTATTGTGTAACAAAGGTCATTTCACATGGAAAATGATGGATGACCCGGGGTTTGTCCTGGGTTCGAGTCTTGATTCCGTTCGAATTTTACTGTTTGTTTTCAGCTTTGGTTGGTTAACTCGATTGCCGTGCCTTCAGACGAGTTTAGGGCCGTTCAAACCGCTCGTCGCTCGAACTCGCTCCCCGCTCGCTCGAAATTGTTCGCTCGTTTTTTCGCTCGATTGAAACGAGCCGCTCTGCTCGGTTCGGTTTGTAAACGAGCCAAGCAACGAGCAAAGGTTTGCTCGGTTCGGTTCAACTCAAATATTTTTATTTTATTTTATATATAAAATTATATATGAACAAATATATAAATATATAGATAAAACACATAAATATAAGTTTACATTTGTTTTTACTCCTTTAAAATTTTCATATTCCATCAATTTAATAGTTTTATTTGTTCGTTTCAAGTGTTTAGAATACTAAAAATTTGTTTACATGATCATTATATCTCATTTCAAACTTATTTTTAACCAAAAATTTACAATCTATAAGTTTGTCTAAAAACTACTAATTTATTTATAAAATATATTATTTACAACCTTCAAATTTGTTTCTTATCGAAAATTTTAAAGTGAAAAGGAAATAAATAATGCTCGAAATTGCTCAATTCGATTTTGGCTCGTTTCGGTGTTCGCTCTGTTCGAATTTCAGCCGTTTGGTTCGGCTGTAAACGAGCCAAGCAACGAGCAAACATTCGCTCGGTTCGGCTCGGCTCGTGAACAGCCCTAGGCGGGTTGGGGCTGTCGGGTTTTACTGGGAAAGCCCAAGCCAAACTCGGATGCCAGCGTATGCCCGGTTAAGATAACATAGTCTGACCTGCGTTACTGAGTACGGTGGCGAGACGCCTTTTATAGGAATTGTGATATTCCTTAACTGAGAAAGTCAACGTTCGATCATCCACATTTATGAACGATGAAGCTAGAAACCAGCTAGGTTACCGACACGTGTCATTTGCACAAAATACCAAACAAAACCGTTGTTATAATTACAATGATCCAGCTCCCAACGTCTATTCAATTAAACATTTAACAACTAGTCCGGTTTAATATTTATTAGCTGACGGGTTGCGGTTGCCTAATAACAATGGGCCACACTCACTTACATGCAACCGCACATTTGGCCCATGTTTGCCATGGCAAATATGTAAAGTGTCCATAATACCCTTTACTAAAATGTTATCCAACGTATGTATCATGTACGTATGTATGTTTGTTCGATAGTATTCACTTGGATTTGTACTACTAAATTGCTTTGGTTATGTTTTTTAGTCAAGATTCATGGAATTCGTATCTCAGGGTTTCTGAGTTTTAAATCATTAAGGATTTGAGTTCCGTTAACATTTTATTGTGGTTTTATAAAATGAAACGAGTACTTAACTGTTTCGTGTTTGGGTTAATGTGTTTAATTTGAGATATAAGTAATGATAGTAAGAGTACACTGTGTTTTTTGTTCTTATGGTTTGTTCATATCTGCGATTTTAGTCATAAGGTTTCATTTCGTTTGCAATTAAAATCAACCCTACTAACTCCGTTAAGTGTGATCGTGAAACCCATCAGCGTGTCTCTCAAGTGAATGGCGGTTTTGTCCTTTTTCTACCCAAATAAACCCCATCTCTAATTCACAAGCTCCCTCACGTGAGGGGCACACTGATGGGTTTAACGACCAGACTTAACGGGACTAGTGGGGTCGGGTTCAATTGTAAGCGAATTGAAACAACAGGGACAAAAATCGCAAATTTGAAACTATTCAACTAAAACCGCATATTTGGATAAATCACATGGACAAAAACCGTAGTTTACTCTAATAGTAATTTAGTAGCAATTTTAAAAACAAATACCCGACTCAAATGAAATCTTTGTAATTGAAATTCTAGTAGGTATTTCTTTTTTTCAAAAACTCATCCTAAGTGTGTTAGCTCGTTTATTACAAAAGTCATTTCGAGTTAACTCATTTATTAAATGAACCGTGCTTGTGTTGTCATGTTCAATAAAACAGGTTATGTTAGCGTACCAAAAGCTTAATAAATTTCATTTCATGTGTGAGTTGTATTTCGAATCATGTATGAAATTTCCACCCCTAATTTTTAATACACAAGTATCTCTAAATTTGTGTATTTAATATACTAGACGGGTGCCCGCGCGATGCTGCGGGAAACCAAAATCCTAGTAATCATGTAACAATTACGGATGTTCAAAGTTCGTTTGAAATCTTGAAAACGTTTAAACCAATCGACACTTTTGATTAGCTGGAATCTGAATGTTCAAACCACAGAAAACAGTTCGGTTTATGGTTTATACCAAAAATAGGCCATATAAAACCGGACCGGACTATAAAATTATTATTGAAACTCAATGCGTGAAACCAAACCATTAGTAACGATCTAGTTTAAATTTTCGACGCTTTAGTTTTCGTTTTCAATGAAAAAAAATCCAACCAACGGTTTAGCTCACTATTTAACTTAGAAACCGTTAAAACTGAATTGTGAACGCCTATATGTAACATGTTAATTTTTTTAATTGAAAAAAACTATAGCAATACCATACCCAAATTAAAGACAATAAAATGCTCATTTTTATGGTGTAATTTTTAAAAAAATGTATTAACGTATGAAAAAGTTACGGCCGTTAATTAAAATAAAAAAAATACATAGTTAAAGATGAAGGTTCAAAGTTGTAATAAATTTTAAAACATACAAAAGTTGAGTAAAGATGAGGGGACAATGTTGTAACTTTTTTCATGTATATTTTCTAATTGACAAGTTTGTCCCTATCTTACATGCTATAGAAGATGTACCTTAAGCTTTACAAGTTGTGAATTACTTAAAATGTAGGTGTCTTAATTTGCCAATGTTTCATACATTATATATAGTATAGGTTTATCATATAGTCATTAGAATCATATTGATATCAATATTTATAGTTGGACCAGTGACCATAACATTTAAGTTTTGATTCAGAAGATGTTATCAATTTTGGAATGCATACCACTAAAATGACATGTAAGAAAATTATTAATTGATGTGTTTGATAACATCGGATTCTTTTGTTAGAGTGTTCTAGTGTCATGAAGACATGAATAAACGTAACATCGGACTTTTTTTTTAACTTATAAATGATGAATGTTATTATTAAAGAATTCCAACTCATTACCATTAGTTTGTTGCTATATGAATGTTATGTTAACTAGTATAGTTCGTTTGATTATTATAAACAAGTTGTTTGAGACTTGAGTATACAAAAATTATTTTTCAATCTAATCTACATATCCAATTACAAAATTATTTTCAAAAATATATAACATACATCATGTTTTCCAATCTAATCCGACTAATTACCCCAGTATTCTTTACTCAAAGGAAGCTAAATCTTTTGTTGTTGGAAAGTACCTCAAGTTTTGTCTTACATATACACCAACATGATGCGAGCATCTCCAATAGGAAGCTAAATCTTTTGTTGTTGGAAAGTACCTCAGGTCTTGGCCGACTTTATTACAGAAGTCCCCGCTTCGCGGGAAAAAGAGTGCCAGGAAGAGGCTCAACCCTCTCCAGCACAAGACATTAACGATGTCTGGCGACTCTATACTGATGGAGCAGCCAACAACGAAGGTTCAGGCGCAGGGTTGAAACTAACTAATCCAGCAGGCCAAGGGTACACTTACGCTATTCGGCTGGATTTCCCAAGTACGAATAATGAAGCGGAGTACGAAGCATTCTTGGCCGGATTAAGAATTGCGCGTAAGATGGGGGTGAAAAACTTGGAAGCCCACGTGGACTCCATGCTAGTAGCCAACCAGATAAACGGGACGTACACGGCCGTGAACGACACAATGGCTCTGTACCTCGCACAAGCAAAAACCCTTATGCGCGATTTCAACGATTGCAAAGTTGTGCACATCAAGCGAAGCGAAAACAAATCTGCGGATGCGTTAAGCAAGCTTGCATCGTTAGCCTTCACCCACTTGGGAAATGACATCCGCGTTGAACTTTTTGGAGCACCATCAGTCCCGCACAAGGAAATTTGTGTCATCCAAACCGGCACGGAAACATGGATGACGCCAATCATAAATTACCTTGCGACGGGTGTATTACCAGAGTCAAATACACAAGCAAGAAAGATACGCTGTAAATCACTGAACTATCAACTTGTTGATGACATACTTTACAGGCGTAATTTTCTTGGCCCACTCCTCATATGCGTTGACGACCAAGATGCCGACTACCTCCTAAGGGAAGTACACGAAGGCATCTGTGGAGTACACGCAGGTCCACGCGCAGTTGTAGCTAAGCTAAACAACGCGGGATACTTTTGGCCGGGGATGCACACGAATGCGCTGGCCTACATCAGAAAATGTAGGTCCTGTCAGCTCTACGCACCCAACACGCATCGCCCGAAGAACGAACTTGTTCCAGTCATTTCTTCATGGCCATTCCAGAAGTGGGTCATCGATGTGACAGGCCCATTTCTCACAGCAGCAGGGAACGTTCAGTTCCTAGTGGTAGCCATCGACTACTTCACCAAGTGGATAGAAGCAAAACCCCTAGCCCAAACAACCGCAAAACATATCAAAAAATTTATTTGGGAATTTATTATTTGTCGTTTTGGACTTCCACAGAATTTGGTGAGCGATAACGGCACCAACTTTGCTGACCGAAAGCTACAAAAGTGGCTGAAAGAGCTTCAAATCACCCACACCTTTACCTCAGTGGCACACCCGCAGGGTATTGGTGAGGTGGAAAGAGCAAAAAAGAGCATCGTCGACGGCATAAAGAAAAGACTCTTGGAGCATAGATCCGGCTGGGTGGACGAAGTTCCACATGTCCTTTGGGCAAACAGAACGCTGAAAAAAGCAAGCACGGGAGAAACCCCGTTCAGCCTCACCTATGGCACTGAAGCCATGGTTCCAATCGAGATTGGTCTACCCTCACCAAGAGTCATAACTCAACCAGAAGACAATGATGCGGAAAGACGGTTAGACCTTACGCTAACCGAAGAGCACAGAGACTTAGCCGCAACGCGTGAAGAGAACTACAAGCGACAAATGCAAAAGTACTACAACACGCGGGTGAAACTCTGCAACTTCAATGTCGGAGACTACATACTGCGTAACAACGAGGCTTCGAACCAGGAACGCCCAGGAAAGCTGGCCCCGGTCTGGGAAGGGCCATACATTATTAAAGAAGTTCTGGGAAAGGGCGCATACCGGCTCGAAAGGCTCGATGGCACCCCCATCCCAAGAACATGGAATGGGGCTCAATTACGCAGATGCTACATGTAGATCAATTCCAAACTTGTAACGAACAGGCCTAGAGCCACTTATAATGGAAATGATTCTCCTTATCACATTGATGTTGATAGCCTTACCTTTATACTTATGAACTGACCACACTGATATGCCGGTATTCACCGCATAAATAAGTGAGGGAGGAAGTAAGTCGTTGCGCGTGGAAAGCGGCACAATCCGCATAAACACAAAAACAGTAAACATTTCTAAGGGGAATATGAGGAAAACCTTCGCGCAGGTCAGATATAGATGAAGTTTGGTCATTCTACTAAGTGAAAGTGACGGTCCTACCCGCACAATCATGATAGAGGAAACAGAACATTAACCTATTATCTGACACGCGTCGAAAGGATAACTTATTCAAAACACTTAGAAAATTGCTAAGTTAAACTAAAATATGCATGAGCAAATCATATAATGTTTACAAGGCAAGGCATTAACAAAACATTTATATTCACGATAAAAGCTGTTCAAACATTACAAAATGGCTAAGTATCTACCCGCCTACAAAGAGTGCAAATCTATCCTAACAACTTGGAGGATTCTGAAGATTCAGGCTTCGGGACCACTTCCTCCAAACCCACTTGAACCCGCACCATCAGTCGGCTGCGGCGGTTCGAGGAAAGCTTTGAGAATAGCTAGCCCGTCATCAGCAGCAGCAACTTCATTAACCTTTTCCACGACCGGATGAGAGAAAGCAGCATACTGGTTCACAGCTTGGTCATAGGCAGCCTCAGTGTCAACATCGTGTAGAGGAAATTTGGAAGGCGAGATGCCTTTCTCTGCAAATCCTAGACCAAGTAAGAAACCAGCTTTCTCTCCATCCTCATGAGAAGCGTTGAGGGCTGCGCTCATGGCATCATCATAGGATGTGTTCGCGAAAATCCGATGCACAAACTACAAAAAAAAAACTTTTCTAAATATAAAAAGCAAAAAGAGCAAAAAGCAAAGAATAATGGAGCTATGCGTACCTGTGGCAACGCTTCTCGTAGAAGCCAATCCTTATTGGACAGAGCCTCCTGAAGGGTAGCTTGAGCTTGATCGCGGGCGTATTCGGCCTCATTCTTGTTTAGGTTGGCAAGCAACACTTCCTTGGCAGCAGCCTCCTCAACGCCTTTAAGCTTACGCTCAGTGCGATCAAGCACACCATTCTGGTCCAAGAGCTCCTGTAGCTTCTTGGCGTCCTCCAGAGCCAAAGCCTCATGAGCCTGCTGAAGCTTCTCTAGTTTAGCTTTCAGTTCTTCATTTTCAGCGCGTAGAGGCTCATCAACAACTTCAGCTTTTGAGGCCCTTTCAGTCGCATTGCGCGCAGCTTCCTTGGCCAACCTAAGCTGTTCGTTAACAACTTGAGTAGCCTTGGAACGGGCCTCATGCCTAGCTTGCATTTCGGCCTCAAGATCCTTGAAGGCCTTCTCTTTCTCAGCAGCGGTGGCGGCAAGCTTCTTGTTCTCTTCCCTAAGTGACCGCACCTGAGCCCCCTCCAAGCCACGCGCAGTCCTTAACTTATCGTTTTCACGACAAAGTAATTCGACACGCGGCTGCATCCGGGAAAGTAGAATTCAGAGCTCGGTGGACAACCTGCCTTCCTGGTAGCTAACCATTGCCTCCCCCAATGCGCCACTTGGAGCGGCATGGCGCGCCTAGTCGACGCAGTCTGCGGCCGTCCTGAGAGTTGTTCCTCGGCGGATATTCCACCTTGGAGCGTAAACCTCATTGGAATCCGAAACTGTGAAAACAGAAAACAGTTAGGAAAAAATGACAAGGATGGATAACAGGCCAAAGTAACCCCACGCACCTGTAGGGTCGATAACAGGCCGATAGCCGCTAAACCCATCACCCGAACCTAAAGGATATCCATCCAAGAGGTCAAGGAGATGGGAAGGAGGCAAAGATTGGACCCCCTCATCAACAGAGGTAAGTCTATAGGTCCCAACTCTAAACATACCTGAAGAACCGGCCAAGGACGAAGTAGTCGTTGACGCCGAACGTGACACCGTAGAAGCCACAGAGGTAGAGACCATCAGAGATGAACTCATTTGAGATGAACTCATAACCGTGGCAGCCGCTGCAGATGAGCTCGCGGAAAAAGTCACCGCCGGTCCGGTGAATGATGTAGTAAATATGGCACCGACGGCCGGCGGCGAAGTAGAACTGCCCAACGCAGCAACGAAAGTAGACGCCATCGTGGGCGCAGCAGCTATGACAGACGACGTCATAACCGGAACAGTTGCTTCAACAGTATAAGCAACTGAACCAGTACCAGAAACAGGCGCAGCCGCCTGGGTCATCGCCTCGGATAGGTTGACCAAACCTATCGTCGTGGGTCCCGAACCACTTCCTCTCGCACCGCTCTCCTCAAAAACAGATAAGTCCACTCCTGCATAAAGAAAAACCAAAGATATAAAAAACAAAGGCGGAAGGAAATGCGGAAAATGTACACAAAAAATATACTTACTGGTTTTCTTGATCTTGAAAGCCCTGACAGGCGGAGATGGACCCGATGAAACTGGCCTCTTCACGCCAGTCACCATCGCAACGCTTGGCGGCTCGGAAGTGACAGCCGTTGTCTCAACCTCTGAGACAATGGTCTCGTCACCACCACCAAGGTTCCCCGCCGCCTCCTCACTTTCAGTCTCGGAATCAGACTGATTCCCCAGGTCAACGAAGGTAGCAACCATCGTTTTGCCCTTCACGCCAGCCGCCTTCTTTTTCCTCACAATAAAAGGCCCATCTGCGGATCCCTCATCAGAAGATGACAAGATCAGAGGAATTCCAGCAGAAGTTTGAGCATGAAGAGGACGAGGATTAAAGAACTCCTTACCTGGTCGAGTGGCGCTTAAAATGTCATGGCCTGGCGGGTAGACCTCTACGAACCTATCCGCAGTCCTCTCCAAAATGGGCAACTCGTTCTCATCAAGATCACGAGTACCCAACCGCGCTGGACCACCAGTCTCCCGCGGATGCAAGAGCGACTATAAGTTGTTCCCTTCTAAAATAAAAACGATAAAAATGTTAGAAGGAAAACCCTAAACCAACACAAAAGACGGGGCGTACCAAAAGGAAGATAGTTCAAACCGTATTCAAGAACGATGGGTATTTGCGGCGTCTCAGACCCGGCGTCCTTCCAAACGCGACTCATCCCAAGCATGACCATCCCAGACTCCGCGAAGCGATATACAGGAGTCTGAATCTGGGAAATCTTGGTGAACAATTCCGTCTCCTGGTAATTGGAAGCCGGAAGGTTAGGGAGTGCCCTACCATTCTTGAACGTCATCGCGATGGGAACGAAACGAGCGGAAATGAAGAAAACTCGCGCTTCCAAGAACGAAGACTACGCTCAGTAGCACAGATCTTCAAACCCTTGATCCGAGTGACAAGGGTATACCAACCCTGGACGCACCTCCAGGTATAGAAGGTCATCAGGCGGTCGACTCGAGGCTCGACATCCAAAATACGGCACACCTATTCGAAATGACGAACTTTAGCAATTGCCATTGGGTGCACCTCCGTCAAATGAACACCGTGTTTCTCCAAAACACGGTATACGAACTTCGTTAATGGGAATCTTAGATTCTCATATAGGAAGAACGAAGCGTAAACCCCTATCTTGCCCTTAGGGGCATCGTAAACCGTCTGGCTGGCCTCCGGAAACTCCGGCTCATAGGGCTCCAACATGAATTTCTTGACGATGTAATGGTATACATCGACAGAAAGAGTACACTGACACTCGCCAGCAGTACTCTTATCATCCTTATCGGACGTGGACGTCGGATTCTCGGGGTAAACGTCGGACTCCTCGATGTTAACCTCTGGGTCATGAGAAGAAGACATTTTTTAATGTTGAGGAAAGAAAGCGGTTTCAGGAGAATGCTCGCCGGAAAAGATGAGTATTCGCCGGAAATCGTTTAAAAGGAAAAGGGGAGTGAAGTGAAGATAATGGACGAAATACACCCTCTCCCCCTTATATACTCATCGCAATGAATGCGATGAATTTAATGCGGATGAGAGAGAAAGCGCAGGCGCAATGACACGGCGACACGTGTGGATAAAGCAAGCTGGCAACAGGTGTCGGAATGGCGCGTGTCATGAAACTCGCGCCCACGCGCCTGAAAAAGCGTCCTGATTGACCACATGCTGTCACGTCGTCATAACTTCCTGCACATCCTGAAACCGTCAGAAGACGCCAACGTCCCTTCAACTGTTTGGACTGTCCTTATCCTTTCACCAACTCTCCGAATTTCAAAAAGATTCAAAAATAAGAGGGAATATACCCCCTTACCTTGGAAAGCAAGAAACCATAAGACAAGTGCGGGTACAGTGTCAAGGCGAAACCCTTCACATACTTAGCACTTGCAGGGAATTGAAACCAAGAAGATCGATCTTATGGGCCATGCTTGCGGAAAGAGAAATAACACCCCCGCATGGCGGGAACGTTGAGAACTAGATTGTTTGAAGCTTCAAGGTGGAATTGGTTGTTTAACATAACTGATCACTATGTCTAAAACTACCAAAACCTCGTGGAGAATCTACACAAGTGAAACTCAACGCTCCCGACTTGCGAAGAGGTTACACATCTACCCGCATCATACCCAAAGATCAGGCAGAAAAGTCGGGAATTTTCTGCAAGTGACATTAGGAAAACCGCGGGAAGAATCCCCACGGAGAACCTTAAAAAACGAAAACCCCTCTTTAAAGCCCCTTGCTTAAAGTCTAAAAGTTCCCCTCACTTATTAACAATTCATGAGAAGAACAATGGACTGGGGGGACTTGAAGAGGTAGGTCCCCGCAAAGCCCAGTTGGACCCGCAAGACTCACCTTGAAGAGGTACGTCTGCGCAAAGACCAACTGGATCCGCAGGACCCACAATGCTCAGAGAGATGAAGACCTTACACGCAGTAAGCCAGCTGTCCCCGCAGGAAAGCCTCCCTTGGTACAATACCCTACCTGTTCCCGCAGCTGTGGGTACAAGCCAAGAAGGAAGGCTACCCGCACTAACAGTAAGGCTACACGCATAAGGCACTAACTCTTATACTTCAGCAATGTTACCTGAAGAAGGAATGAGCAGGGCGGGAATATTCCCGCCCAAAAGAGCCAGTCCGTACGCTTCTAGAAGATCATTTGTACTGTACCTACCAAGGTATGGACAAATGGACAAGATCTGACAAAAGCAACCCATGAACCAATCACAGGGTGACAGCTCACTGACAATAGTACGAGAAGGAGCACGCTCCAGTACAAAATGTCACTATCAGCCGCTGCCTACCCACCAACTCCCATCGTGGCACGAACATAGCCCATAGTTGGTGGAAAAGGAATATTAATACAACTGGCCGTACCTGCTTGGAAACCTACCTTCGGCTATAAATACTCCAACACCTTGGAACGGTATCATCATCTTCTTTCTAGCTATTTCTCTCTATATACACTTATATTCAGAGCAACCTAGTCTGATTCTCACGCCGGAGGGTGGTCACAAGGAGGAACCCCCCCTTCTCAGTGACGAGCTTACGGTGTCTGTTTTGCAGGTTGAGAAGAATAACCATCTTTTCCGGACCTAACCCTCGTGGGAAACATCTACTTAACCCTAAGATTATCCTTAATCTGTCGGGGTCACTTAGTGTTTCTTCAGTACCTCAAGTTTTGTCTTACATATACACCAACATGATGCGAGCATCACCGATTGAATTGCTATATTTTTGTATTTTGATCTCCAATAGTAAGATGAATCTTTAAGATATCATAGACTTCAAAGGTATACACAGGGGATTCCACACAAACTACTTACAAATTAACTGTTTCACCGATGCAACATAACAAGATAATATGATAAATGTTTTAGGTATTCCCTAACATATTGACATAGTAGACACCATTTAATTTCATCAAAAGCTCTCCTTTTATAAAGAGTATCCAAGGTTGGTATTCTACCAATCTTTGTCTTCCGTCAAAAAAAATTGACTTATATTCTCTTGCTTTCAACATGGTCCCGACAATACCTCCATGCAAAAGAAGCTCAAATCGAGCTGAGCTCAAGCTCATACTTAGCTCGTTAGCACTTCTAGTTTTTTTTAACGACTTTCTTGTGTTTAGGTCATCACACTCCCTAATTTGGGGAGCCCCGTAACCCTACTCAGGCCAAACTATATTGTTCTAACCGGGCCAATGCTGGCTTCAAATTTTGGCTTGGGCGTTATCCCGCGAAACTCTCTGGCGTAAAACATAATGTGACGAAAATACAGGTGGGCTCATGATTCGAACCGACAACCTTACATAATGTCTAGCTCAAATCATTTATATCCTTAATCCACAAAAAAAATTACACAAATGAATATCTAACTTGGGTCTTCACTAAAAAACTTAAAACTCTTACCAGAGTACGTAAAAACCCAAAACTCCTAAAAAAAATTCTTTGGGAGTTGAGGAGGAGGGGTATTTTGGTCAAAAAGAATAAGTTTGAGATGGTAATAGTACGTGGCTAAGGTTGAAACCCCACGTGATGAGATTCTTGCTCAGGTAACCATATAAAGTCCTACAAGATCTCACTAACCACCTATACTTATACTTATATCATCTCTCTTCGAACACATACATACATACATTACATTGTGTGTAAATTGTAATCATTCTATACGTATTCATCATGTAAATGAGTCTCTCAATTATCAAAATTAAATTTGTTTCAGAGACCACCGATTAATCCGATAACGCGTTCGATCAAATCGTCTACGTGCATTCGTTCGCAATCCTGCTGCGAGAGTCCTCCATTGATTGGAGCTTTCGCAGCAGCTGAAATGTGTAAGTTTTTCATCGGATTACGCACACGAAAATACGATTCGATTTCGAGTTAACTTGTGAAGAATTGGAGCAAATTGATCGTTTTGTTAATTATACGGATTTGATCATACCGTCGTAGTTGTTATTATTATTATTATTATTATTATTTCTCATTAGTTTTCACAAGTATATCAGAGCTTTGGTTGTGTAAATGGTTATGCTTGAAAGATTAATGATTTTCCGAGAAATTGTGCTAACAGAAAATCATTAATCTTCACGCAACAACACAAAATCAAACAAATTGGTGAGATAACGTAAATCGCTAGAGCTTTGGTTGTTCAAATGGCTCATAGACTAAAACGATTCTCTAAGATATTGTAAATGCATAAATCAATCACCGTCTTATTATACCAGAGCTTTGGTTTTTCAAATGGCCGTGCGTGAAGATTAATGATTTTTATGAGATATTGTATGAATAAAAAATCATTAATCTTCACGCAACAACAAATAGAATCAAACAATTCATGATCTTAACACCAGATAAAAGTTTCATAGAAAATTGAAGGCTTAGTTAATTGTTGTGTATTTTTTGCAGATGTGTTTGATGCGAAATCCGCTTGAGTTGATAGCCGATTGGTCTTCAAGGCTTCAGGTAATTATCAGAACTCTGTTTATGAATTTATGTCAACTTAATGATTTGAAGAATACGTGCTAAGTTGCTAGCTAGTGTAATTCTGCTTTATATAACAATAATATTTTTGAAACACAGGTTATCTATGTAATTTTCATTTGTCTAGTTAAATGTGACTGTGTTGTGTTGTGTTGATTCCAGTCCCTGTTGATCAATTTGATCACAGGGGTGTTTTTTCATTTTATAAAAGCATAGCCGTTAAAAAAATATATATATAACAGTAATATTTTAACGAATATGGTTGCTGTATTGGTTAATGGATATACCCGTTTGGCGTTGGAGGGGAAGATATGATTTGAGCTGGAGACTGTAGATCTATAATGTCTCAAGTTCGAATTCGATCACAACCTGGTTTTACCGCAGTGAGTTTTCGAGCGACGGGTTTTCATGGAATACAAGATGGTGGGCTTAGGCTACCCAACGTTGCTTGTGATTGTGGGCATATGGGGTTGGTTACCTTTTACCATTTGGTTACTCAGAATAGCCTGACTTTATTTATTGATTGTTAAAAAAATAGATTTACTCGTTTAGCGAATAATATTGTGTTGTTCATTGGCACTGAAATCAGAATATATGACTTGGTTTTAGCTGACAAAGTAGTTTTATTTTTAAATTAGTTATATATGTCGTCACATATAGTTGCTTATTTTTATTTTAATACTGTATATTATTATATAATATAAGTGTGTAATAGTATAAACAAATACTATTTGTTTGTTTTATAATTTTGGTTTCCTTACATTTAAGGTTGTCAAGCTACTACTTAGCCGGGTCCAACGTATCATGCATAGTAATGTTGCGATCCCAAGATTTATTAATAAAGTTTTCAAAAGACTTAGTTTTCTATCATCATGTAAAAGTTTAACTATTTGATTTATTACAAAAATAAATAAAAATGTTTTCAAAAGAATTTGCAAGGTTTGAGGAAGATTGTTTACTTGACAGAGCAAATAATCTGGATTCTAGCAATTATTGTCTAGAAAGCACTTTCAACATTTTTATATAATTACATGTCTACTTTTATAACATAATTTTCTATTCCATGTTACCTTGCTGGTACTCTTTTGAAAATTGATTAGTTATAGTATTAGTGGGACAAGATTCTCATAAACCTCGTGACAGCTTGTCCATTTTATTATTTAAGAAACACTGTCAGGGGGGCCTATTTATGAAAAATAAAGGGCTTTTTTATATACATCATGGGGTGTTTCCTAAACACCCTCCCATTAAGCCGCAGATCGGGCGATAAACCGCTTAATGGTTGGGTGTTTTGGAAAGTTGTGTTATTTTGTCATTTTATTGTTTATTTTTTTTGTTTTGTTATATTTTTGTCTTTTTGTTGTCTTTTAATTTTATTTTGTTTCTTTGTATTTTTTTGGCTCAAGTAACCTTTTTTTGATCGGTTTTGGAAGGTCATTTTGATCGGTTTTCGAAGCTCACAACGAGAAAACAATTTTAAAATTAATAACGAACAAAATAAAACGAGCGACTTTTATATAATAATAATTAGTACATAACGACTTATGTTTGTTTTCTTTTTTTGTATGTCGGGTGTAACAGATTTTTTGTCTGTTTTAAACTAATAACGAAACAACAATTTTAAAATTGAAAACGAACAAAATAAACATAACGCATAACCAGGTTTATAAAATAATAATAATTAATACATTATGAGTTCGAAAAAAAAAACCAAACGAGTTCGGGCAAAAAGTAACAGCATACAAAAAAGAAATCTAAAATGCGGCACCACCCGCATCGCCCCCCATCTCGTCGAAACGTGGCGCTGGTACTGTGTACTGGGCTCCATGCTGCTGGGCAGACAAATAACCAATCATCCAGTTCACTTGACGCTCTAGTCTCTGTAGGCGGGAGTTAGTGGCCGCATCCAAACGCACAACGCGATGTGTACGCGGAACGCGCTGTGGTTGCTGATGCGGTGGCTGTTATGAACACGATAAATTAACGTTAATAAGACGAAGATACAAAAAAAAAACAAACGATAAAATATAACGTACCAGATCACCGTCCTCCATGTCCTCATCACCGTCAACCTCGGCCCCCTGAATATCCACCTCTGGCTCCTCGATTGGCGGAGGCTCAACAAGCGGGACCTCTACGTATGGGCCAGAATTGAAATTAGTGACCAGGTGATAATAGCGCCCAATCTTCTTGACGATTTGCATGCCCTGTGCCCGTCCACGGTCCAGCTCTCGCGGCAGAAGCGGCAGCTTAATGGGTTGGTCTTCCAGTAGGTTCCCGTAGCCCAAAGACAACGCAATCCGCGTAAGGTACGTGCCACCGACCAATTTCCCGCGGCCCTGCCTGTGCGAGTAAATGGCGAAGTAGTCGCCGAGACAGCGAGCAAGGTTGAAGTGTCTCCCCGTAAGCAGGCATCGCAAAAAAAAGAAGTCACGGAGGGTGCAGTGATCTGCCCCCCCCCCCCCCCCCCCCGTGACGACCCTGTACGGTATGTGCAATAAGCCTGTGTAGGTACCTGTACAAAAAAACAATAAAATTTAATATTATTATATTATATTATATTATATTATATTATAATAGAATATAATGTTATAATATAATATTATAATATAATATAATACTAATATGATATAATATCATACATATACGTGTACAAACCTGTGCAACGGGTCCCTGATGGCTGAGGCTTTGGCGTCTGGCTTGTATTCTCCTAAGGGGGTAGTATGCCAAGGTGTATTGCTAATCGCCGTCCAAAAACGTCTCAACATGTCATCTGGTGATTCGTGTATGCTCTGTGTGTAAACATGGGCGGTTATATCCTCAATTGTGTACAAGCCCAGCGCCCTGGCAAACTCCTCCATCGACAGATAACGCCAATTCCCGAAAATACGGAACCGAACCTCCACCTTACTGGTATCCGCACCCTCAACCAGCATCGGGGCCTGCAAATCTCCCGCCGGGCGTGGCCTGAAACAATATTTACATGTTGGTGAAATCTACTTTATTTATAAGTTAATTGAAAAGGAAAAAAAAATACCTGAAAACGAACGTAGAGTAAAACTCTAACGTGAGAGCCCCGTACGCTCCCTGCTCTGCGGTAAACAATCTCTCCCACGGTGTATTCTTCCCAACAATTCTTTCTATCATCTCTTCCGCCCGAACCATATTTATAAACTCCGTAGACAAGGTCGAGGAAGATTGTGGCTCCATTTTCCGAAGCTGCGTAAACCGGATTTGATAATCGGACTGCGGGTCAAACCTAAAATGCTCGTAATCATCAAGTACTTCGTCCCCAAAAATGTATGTATCCGCCATCTATGTTAACACATAAATATAACCGGTTATTGTCAAACTCGTAAGCCAAATCCGTTTCCTTGACAAACCCGTAACCCAAACCCGTTTCCGGGTCAAACCGTAACCCAAACCCGATTATTATCAAACCCAATTATGCCAAAACCATTCCTCTGTTTCTGCTAAATCCAAATCCAAACCACAATCCACATAAACACTATCCAATTATCAATTCATATCATAATCTAATTCACTCTAAATTTGATCTGAACTTAAACCGAAACCAAAATTATAAAAATAAACAATAACAGAGTCTCTAATTACGGATCTACTAATTAAATCAAGAGCAATCGAACAAGGTAACCCAAACCCGTTTATCACAAACCCAAACCCGTTAAACATCATACCCGTAACCCAAACCCGTTTTCTATCCATCCCTTAATCCAAACCCTTAAATCAACCAGTTTGATGAACACCTATATCAAAATAGAGTAAACCATAGTTACCTTATTGTTGCCGTGTCGGAGTTGGTGACGAAGTTCGGGACTATTGGGGGACGGCGAATTAGGGTTTTAGTGTCAAATGTGGTGTTTGTTTGAGATGGAATGTGTAAACTGATGGGGGGAGGCGGGTTAGGGTTGTGTTTAACGTCGATCCGCGGCACATCGCTCGATCCGCCGCTTAGTAGTGTGTATATATATATATATTTTTAATTTAACTATCTAAG